>NW_027526445.1:97416564-97617902 GCF_048455015.1 Haemaphysalis longicornis | reverse complement strand
TTGTGACTTTGGTGTAATAAATGTTAGTTGCAAGTCTGCGCCTGTCCTGTGTTCCCTCCCTTTTTGTGGCCTTCCAAAATCGCGCAGTTTTTACTTTACGTCAGTGTAAGGGCTGCTGCTTGATTTATCTAGCGAGGATAGTGCGCAATTAAAATCACCCAATAATATTACTAGTCTTTCAGTTGTTAAGTGGTGTCTAAAGTTATAAAAAAATGACGGAAGCTCACAATATTGCGTAAGACTTGAAGGTTGCGAAGCTGTACGCAACAGCAGCGTTTTTCCTCTTTTTCTACTCAGGGCGTTGTATAATCCTCGCCGTTTCACGAAGGACCAGAGATGGATGTCCGTGCTCCTCTATCGCACATGATTCTGCGCCGCACATGGCTTTGTGGCCTTCCTGTGTTGCGCACGGTTATCGTGTCAGGTACCTCCTCACCTTCCTCTGCCCCATCACGTGCATGGGTCCCACGCACATCTACTTACCCTCTTCCACAATCTATTCTCTGACCCCTACTTGTCCCCACTATCCGGCCGCTGCTCCGTGTCCGGCGCTTATTGAAGGGAGTGTGGTTTGACCTCTAGCGCTCAAGGGCAAAACTGGTCACCCCATGAAGACCTCGTGGTATCGGAGTTTCTCTTGCGCTACAAAATCACTTCCTATCGTAATACTCATTCGGAACGTATAGTACACATATTACGCATCACGGTAATGAGAAATGCAGCAAATCGCAAATCACGAGCCTCCCATCACCATACGATTTCAGGGTGTGCATATCCAATCCAGCCAACTTCTTGATAAACACACACTTAGCTCAAGAGCCCGGCACGGTTTATGCAGGTGTAATAACGCAATTGTAAGCAGTCCACCATGCTCGCAGTCTCCTTCTGTCTGTCAATTTTTGTTTCCTGAATGACCACGACGTCTTGACTCCGTTCCGTTAGAAGGTATGCATTTGCCCTTGCTTTTTTTCGGTAGCTAGACCTCTGACATTCAGTGTGCCAATATTTAGAAAGCCTTCCATGTTTTCGATCTATAGGAGACGGTGGGTTTTGCGGGAACCTGTTTGCGTCATGGCATCGTCACACGCCCCCCAGGCTTCACCTCGCCTAGGCGAGGTGTTTATTGTAGCGGTAATGGCGTTAGTGGAAGTGTCTGGTCTTGGGTGTGAGATCGTGGTAGAAACGATGCCTGTCGATTGTGGTTCGTCTTTCTTTGGGTCCGTCGCTGCAGACGTGCTTGGTAATAGGATTCCCGCCTACCTAATCATCGTGGCTGTGCTTCGTGGTTGGAGTAATACCGGCCGCGTTGCTTCCGTCCATTTTCTCAGAAACAATCCCGCCACCGAGGCTTCCCATGAACGGTACGCCCTCAGCGTTGCTTGCATGTAATTGATGCACAGCGCCGGCTTGAACCTCCTGCGTCTTCAAAACGTTTAAGGGGAGTGCTGGAGGTTCCTCCGGTTGTCAACTAGTCTGTCATACCACGTGCAGCTTCTTCAGCCTCAGTAACGTCCATAAAGAGTTCGTTGGCGAAATCCATAACAGCTGGTCCCGCAACGTCGGCGTATGTGCGGACGAATTGCTCGTCCGTGTGGCCAAAGCGCCGACGTAGAGTAAAACCTTTCATCCCCTTCTGACGGCCCCTCCAGTGGTAACGCAGGCATCGCATGGGCCTGCCCGAGGGACCACTATCGCCAGCTCGCCCGCAACACGAATCTTGTGTCGCAGGGCGTCCAATTTAACATCGCTTTTTAATTTTCACGTAAGAGTTCTTGTCGTTGAGCTGGTCGTGCATACGTTGTACACGCCACCGATTTGTAATGACTTCAATGACCTTCCGGAAAGCTGCAAATGCGGTGCGGATGTCGTCGTTGTCAACTCTTTGCAGCAGCCAGTCAAGCTTGAACCTTACCAGCTGCTTCTGCAAGTCGATAACGAGGAAGCGGTGTCCCTTTACTTCCTGCTCGCCAGAAGCCAGCCGCTTCTTTGTCGCTTCTGTGTTGTTAAAGGTGACGGCTCAGACATGGTTAATCTGGTACGCTCCCACGGCTACAACATCCGAGAGCACTACGGTCTTAGCGAGCGTGTCCCGAAACTCTTCCACAGGATAGGGGCGTACCTTAACGTCACAATGAAAAAAAAACCGTAGTCACAACAAGCGTCCCGTCCCGTTTCCAGTACAGGCACTATAATGTGGTAATCTTCTTCGGGTACTTGCACTCTGTTCGTTCGCCGAGACTGGGCCGCAAAAGCCGCTTCGTCGCACTACTTGATTAAACGTCTTTTCACCTCGGTGGCCGGAAGCGGAATGATTGCGCTATCACTGCATCCATGGCCTTCAGCATTTCCTTTGGGTTCGTAGCGTGGGCGTGGGCGTTTTACTTTATCAGGGTAAATTGTGGGCCTAGATTTTAATCATCGGGCATAAGAAAACTATCTTTTCACCATATTATATTTTAAAAAGGGTGAAAACCTTTGGAGAGCCAAATTAAAGCATGGGAAGGCCCCAGCTCGCTGTTTCTCATTCTGCGCACCTCAATTGCAAAAGTCGCTGAATTTTTCGGTGCCGACTGACTTAGGACCACAGAATGTCAGTCCGCGTTCGTGCGCACAGCATTTACAATCGCAAAACAAATCACACAGGCACCGGCAGGATTCCAGCATCTGTCTGGTAGGCCAGACAGTGTTAGTATCAGTCGTCTTACCCATTGCGCTACGACCGTGAGTTAGTTCCCGAGAGTCAAATGGCTTACTGCCTCGTCTGTAACGGTGAAAAGTACCTTAGGATTCCCAATGTCCATCCGCGTCCATCTGTGCGCACAACACCATCAAGCGAAATCCAACGAAATTCGATTTCAGCCGTGAGTTGCAGTTTCATTTAGGGAATAATCAAGGTGCAACTCGCGGCTCAAATGGAATGACGGTCGGAGGGCAAATCGGATGTCCCTCGGGGTGCAACTTGGATGTCATTTTGAGTCCCCGTACTTCGCATTCTCGCCATCATCAATGGAATGAAGATGCTGGCATTATTTAGGGGTGAAGCTCCTAAAGCCATGGGTCTGTCCATCCCTTGTGTCTCGTGGTACGTGACCGCCGCATGCTTTCGGAGATGTCGCAAAGTGGGCCGCGTTGTACGCGGAAGAACCGGCTGCAACCGGCAGCGCAAACTCGGAACCGGGAGCGCGAGCTTGTCCGTGTTCGCCAACGCAGGCGCGAGCGCACGTGCACTGCGAGGGGGAGATCACGCAAGAGATCACGCCACGAACGCAGGCAGTCGTTCTCGGAGATCGAACGAGACGCAGGGACCTTTGCTCGTTTCCTCTCGTCTTGTTCGGGAACAAGTTCGCCCTAAATAAAAGTTCTTTCTTTACCGTTGTGTCCCATCCTACGTGACAAATTGTTGTGGTGGTGCGGGGTAGTCCTCGATGGCGCGGGGTCTTTCACCAGGTCTGGGCCTGGGAGCATTGACTCCGAAAATAAAAGTTGATTTGTACAATGTACGCACACAGTCTTACGTCTTTCTTAATGATGTAATGGCCGAACTTTCACGGGAGAGTTACGGTTACCGATGATCTCCCCCTCTCGAGCTTCGCCCCACTTATCATCATTCATTCCGTGGATATGGCGTGATTTTTTTTTTGCTAATCGCGGGTCACTTGATATAGATCCTTTTTGTTATCACCGTGCTAACCTTTGGTACTGCGGTCATTAAAACACGACAGGCTTCCACCGCATCGCACTGCAAGTGTTCGGCACGGGGGCCGTGAGCAACCTGGTGCGCAAGATCTTCAGGGACTTCGACGTGGAGGAGAAGCTAGAGCGCATAGCAAGCAATGCCCATTGCCTTCCCAACCCAGTGAGGACCTCCCGCTGGCTCGTGCTGCAGCTGTACCTCGTCTACCTCAGCCTCATCGCCCTTGTTTTCGCCCAGCTCTTCGCGGCCAGGATGAGAAGAGCAGTGTGCGCCTACTTCTTCCGCAAGGTCAGTCTCGGGCTTGCCCTGCACACGCGTAGTGGGGGATATAGGCTAATTTCACTATTTTTTTATTTGTGGGAGAGTGTATGTACAGTCGTCCAAAACATTCATATTCCTTCCTGAAGAACGTTAAGAGAAGCGCGAATGGTTTCTGACATCAAAATGGCGTCAATCGTGCGTGAGAACCTTCGCTAGAAGTCAGGCCAACCTTCAGTCAAAGTTCGTCCACTCGATCGCCACACCTTCAAGACCCAATTCTCAAACGAATACCCCGCCATTCAGCCGAATTTTTTAAGCGAAACAAGTAAACGTGTCTACGAAGTATTCAATAATCCCTCATTATAACAAAATCGCTTTACTCGAGATATCGATTTATTAGAAATTTATTGTGGTCCCAACCAAAACTCCTGCATTTCAGCCGCGTGGCTCGAAGCGCACGAAATGCTTGACCCGCTTAGAGCGCAGTGGAAAGCGGAGGCGATGCGGAGCGGCGGCGAACAAGCGGAGAGTCACGCGGTCAACATGACGGAAAAACCCAATCTGGTGTTTCCCTTGCGATTTTCTCGAGCCAACGAAGGTCCATTCGTGCCATCCCACTTTAGACAAACGGTGAAATGCGTAGTAAGGTCATTGGATTTCATTGCTAGACAATGGTCAATGGCTTGGACGCGATGGTGTGCAAACACCGATGCTCGAACCGCAGAATTAGCGCTGCCGTCAACAACGGGACGCCAAAAAACTCTAACTGAACGGCTGCGCACCTCGGGGGAAAATTACCCAGTGATTATGCAAAGTCCCTAGAGCAAAACCGCTCATGTTTCCAGATGGCGCCTTGCACGCACAATGAGCGGTTAATCGTTTTTTGTTTTACTCAACAAACCCAGTCTCCAGCCGCGGCATTTGCGGCGCTTTCAAGCGCGAAGCATTCGTAGGGTTTCCTGACACTCGCACGCCCCCTTATTAAAGGGGCCACTGCCACTGCCACTGCCACTTTTTGTGGACGGCGACCACAGCCTAATGCAACGCTTGGCCAAATGACAGCAGAAGTGCTCGCGCACGGCAAGAACTTGAAACAGCCAAAGCTCACTGCCTTTTTTGCACCTGAATAAAGTCTTGCTTTACTGAATAAATTTTGCTTTGATTCCATACAGCTGTGGCGTAATTAACGCTCAACTGGTTTAGCTTTCCTCAGGAGGTCACTTACATCAAAATATCGCTTGTAACAAAATTTATTGCCATACCGCTTTCTTCGTTATAACTGGGGATTATTGTGAATGTATACCGAGACGTGGTTTATGACATGAAGGTATAGCCTTGTACTCCCCCTTCATGATCGACGCGTGTATTGCCTTCGTTAGAACCGTTTCTATTTGGTGATTTTGAAGTAACCGTTTCGACACAAGACCCACCGCGGTGGCTCAGTGGCTAAGGCGTTGCGCTGCTGAGCACGAGGTCGCGGGTTCGATCCCCGACCGCGGCGGACGCTTTTCTGATGGAGGCGAAAAGCAAAAATGCCCGTGTGTACGAGATTTCGGCGCACGATAAAGATCCCCAGGTGGTCAAAATGAATCCGGAGCCCTCCACTACGGCGCGCCTCATCGCCTGCGTTGCGTCGGCGCGTTAAACCCTACAATCATTCAATCAATCAATCAATCAATCAATCAATCAATCAATCAATCAATCAATCAATCAATCAATCAATCAATCAATCAATCAATCAATCAATCAATCAATCAATCAATCAATCAATCAATCGACACAAGGAAAGCCCCGATTCCGGCATGCACCGTTTGTGCAGAGATATTATCAGAGATTTCCGGTAAATGCATTCGATTTCTGAAGAATGCCATCGCTGCCACTAAGTCAGCTTTCTATTTAAAAAACAACAGAGCACGAGGTGGGCAGTTTCTGCACATAACGAATGCTTGCGATATTGCCAGCAATAGTCAGAAATGTTATAGGCATGCGCTGAAGCGGGTGAATGGGTAAGGCCAGCCACATCAGCGGGGACTACCAGCCGTGGGAGATGCCCCTGTGGCTAAAGCTGCCCCTTGCTGTTTAGGCTAACACCTCTTTTTTACACCTTTTACCTCTACCCCGCAAGGGTTCGGTCGCTACCGCTGGTGTCTTCAAAACACTCCCGTGGACAAACAAAAGAGGTAACTGGTCCTTCCAGTGATTGAACCTGGAACGAATAGAGAAACGGAGCAATAGCCCGTTGTCTTTCCGATTGAGCTACTGTCTCAAGTGGAAAGGGAAGACAGATGGTGAACCTAGCGAGCACATCTGCGGGTACACCCTGGGTGTTCTCGCTGAATGCCACGTGATAGCGTCACGCCGCCTCGCGCTGCTCGGCGACAGCAGGCGTAGGTGGCCGACGGGAATGCGCGCCCACGGCACGTCTAGCGGCCGTATGTGCGACTTCCTCATGCTGTAGGCGTTATAAACATTAAAGGAACCTCACGCAACGCATGGCATATCACGTCTCTGTCTCTTTCGCCGATTTCATCGCCTCCGTTGGCGGCGGAAGAGACGGACGAGAAGTGAGATCGTCTAACAGCGGTTTTGAGCTTCCTTTATTTTATAAAAACAGATTTTTCACTCATGTGCGTCACCGATACAACTCAATCGAGCACCATTTATGAATCATGCATAGATTTAACCTCAGCATAGAATAACTCTTTGAAGTAGTAAAGGGTGTAGTTAATGCATTTCAATTGTATCTGGTTTGAATTATGTAGAGCCACATGGCTAATTCAAGTTACTTCGCATGGGTAACACTTCTGTGGGTCGTTTACAGTTATCCTTTCTATTCGCCTTCACAGGGTAAATTCACGCGCATTTGTTGCTAATTTTAACAAATGTAATGACCCTACATCCTAATGCAAAGCAGAATATATGATAAGAAAATTTTTGCCACCTTAGATTTCAGTCAACCCAATGAATAAGCAGGGTTTTGTAGATGCTTTTCAACGAGCGACCACACTCACACGATCAACCAGATGACAGAGAAATGCGAGGAGTATACTCAGTTTCTATATACATCATTCTTAGTTTATAAGAAAGCATTTAACTCGGTGGAAACGTCAGCCGTCATGCGGGCATTGCGGAATGAGATTGTTGGCTAGCATAACGTAATAATACGAAGGATAACTACAATGGGTCCACAGCTCTCATGGTGCTGCTTAAGGAGAGCAGTAAGGAGTCTATAAGGAAGGGCGTCATATAAGGAGACGCGCGGCCGCGCATTCCCCGCTTTTTAGGTGGTTTCGTAAGATAAGGGAGTGCATTCTGTCTCTGAACTTTTTGTTACATCGACCCTTTCATTATTTCCTCCTCTTTGCACCGAAGATGGTTATGGCTAGGATCGAGGACAGTATCTCCGGCCACAGAGCAAGGTCTACAAGAATAGCACGCGAGCGTTGCGACACCTTGTGACTAGCACTGAAACCCCTGTATAGCGAAACTCTCCCCCATACCTTCAGTGTATGACCTCCAATTGCTACAAGACGACTCATATTCCCCCTGAAACCAAACTGTTTCCGGCAATAACCTTTCATTAGAGGTGAAGTCAAATTAGGAAGACTGGTGTGCGCATGGTTTTTTGTGCGCTGGCTTTCCCACATTGCGTTTGCGCAGGAAAGCATGGAGTCTACGCAGGCAGTATGGTGGACAAAAAACGCCTGTAACTGTTTGTTGGTACTGGTGCTATCCGGATACAAGTTATGAGAAAATTAGCCGCTAAGACGACACTCACATTGTGCACCACCGCTTCACTACCATCTTTCTTCACAGACAATGAGAGCACTGATTTTTTTCCCACTATTTTCCCAGCGCGAGAAGAGGCGAGTCCTGCACCTGTACAACAAGACGCTCAAGCAGAGGGTGGGGTACCTACGCTATGTGCGGCACAGAATCCGGAAGCTCGTGCGCGACCGGGAGTTCGACGTGAGTGAAGCTGGATGTTCATTTAAGTGCTTATAATTGAACGAAGTCCTACCGCCAAGGTCGTACAGACTCTGAGAACGTGCAGTGGGCTTTGAAAATTTTTCTTTAAATCGATATAGTTACCTAAACCATTTTCTGGTTTGTTCCCAAGTGTACCATTTGCTTCAGGCGGAGAAATGGGTCCGTAATTCTAGTTTTCAAGTTTAACGTTTCATCATGAAATTGGCAACAGTTGTGAAGTGTGCCTTTTACTTGTTACGTTAGCAAATGTGCAGCTGGCGTTCAAAAACTACTCGAAATGAACCGAAACTGGCCACGCAATTCTCACACACTCTTTCACGAAAACAGGGCGTGTTAGCAATCCAAAGTCATTATGTCTTTGAAACAGTTTTCGAGACACCTTGATGTCACCCGCTAGCAAGTTTTCCTTGCGCAACGCTACCTTTTGCTGCCATGGCCCCGAGCAGTGCCGAAAAAGTGACCGGGACCTGGGTTCCGGAAATTCACTGGGTATTGGCAGCAGCCCATGGTCAGCGTGCGCGTCCCTTCGAAGTTTCAAAGCGAAAGCCTTAGTGCTCCATTCTGCGAAAAACGTTTGTTGCGGCCCTTGTGTTTGTCTGGCCAAGAAAATGGCCGCCGCAGAAAAGGGCAAGTAAAAAACGTTGGAGTTCGCATGGAATTTGAACCCGAGTTTTTGCAGATGGATCCAAGCGTGTTACCACCGCGCTTATAGATACGTCAACACGTTATTTTTTAAATTTTTTAAAACTTAGACCGGTAAATTTTTATTTCCTGTGGACCTTATACGGGACTGTATTTTACGACATTTGAAAGTTAAAAACAGTGAAAATATTTTAATTGATGCTTGTCATTGACAAAAAATACCCCAAATTTGGCCGTTACGCGAACATTCATAACTTTTGAATGAACGGCAAGAATTGCAAAATGTTTGGTAGAGAGATATCCAACCAGCCGTACTGTGCAATTAACTAAGATCTTTAAGATCCGATAATACCAAATGAAGCTATAGTGAAAATACCATATAAAACAGAAAAATATGCCATTTTTGTCCGCACTCCATGAAATAAACCCTGATTACATCAAAACTTACCATCCCTTTTTAAAAGTCCTAGTTTATTGCACGGTATCGTAAAAAAGAGAAAATCCGACAAAGTTTTATTGAAACAGATTTATTCATTTCGAAGTCCCAACCGTTCGCGGAAGGTAAAGTGCAAAATATCAAGTTTTGAGAACAACAAGTATACAGTCTGGCAATGTATTTATACCAGATAATCTCGACCTGGAACGTTACAATTCACCTAGTTCAGAGCCATGGCTCTCGTTAGCTGCGACGAGTTCTTGTTTGGCTTTTGATTGATTGTAGGGTTTAACGCGCCGACGCAACGCAGGCGATGAGGCGCGCCGTAGTGGAGGGCTCCGGATTAATTTTGACCACCTGGGGATCTTTAACGTGCGCCGAAATCTCGTACACACGGGCGTTTTTGCTTTTCGCCTCCATCAGAAAAGCGGCCGCCGCGGCCGGGAATCGAACCCGCGACCTTGTGCTTGTTTGGCTTTTGTTGCTGCCTGTATTTTGGAGGGGTTTTATCTCAGCCATTGATTGGCGCTTACCGTGTGTCACCAAATACTGGTCACTGACACAATATGCTACTGGTGTATGGAGGCCAGGTTCGACGCCCGCTTCCCTCACACTATCTTCTCTACTTCTTATTCTATGATCAGTGTCCCACTGCCCCATATATACAAAAAAAAGAGGATGGTCAGGCCACGTGGACGTCTCAAGAACCTAAGTTAGTTGTGCGAATAGAGGTGGTAGGGTCCGCATACCTGTTATGGTGTTATATTGCAGTAGAGGCTCTCACAGCGGCACCTCACAATTGTTCGCCATGTTCTCAAGCTTTTGCAGCACTAACCGATACATTAAGGTCCACATGGTCTTAGATTGGAGCATTGACTTTGTACCGATTGTCACATAACATTCTCTTTTGTCGCCTATTCTCCTGGACTTGAATATGCCTTTTTAATAAAACGTCCAGTCTAGGTTATTACGGTTTCTGCAATAAATAATACCTATACAATGATATGCCTGCTAGCATTCACTGCAGTACCATGAAGCGCGCGCAAAGTAAAAAACCAGGACGCTGGTGGGGTCATGCCCCCGTTACAGAAATTTAAAGTAATGTTTATAAAATAACGAAGACGCAAAAATTCTCTTTCAATAATATTTTGCACATCAGACTAAATGATACCCGAAAAGTTTTAATGTAGGCTGCTGATATTCCCTCCGTCATCAGTTTCTGTTACTGCTCCGCTTTAGTTTCGTTTTCAGAACTATCCACCAGCTGTTAGAAATTTGGCTATAACTTTGAACAAAAAAAGGTAGGCACATGGTTTTTTTCTGCCGACCATTTTATGTTTGGTTGTTCTCAAATTGTAAGAAGGCAAAACTTGTATTTTTTAAATAACAACGTCTTTTCAAGGATGATGACATACCTTAACAACACATTTTATGCTTTACTTAACGCTTGCACCGCAGCCAACAAAAATAAATGTACAATTGACGTGTATCAGTACCGGCAGTGAGAATGCCGCTAACCAGGCCATAGCGACGTTTTTATTTCGATGAGGTATTAAATTACCAGTATCTCGATACTCGGTAGAAAAATCAGCACGCATTCATATGTTTTCTATTCTCAATTAACTATGAAATACATTCCAGAGATACTTCCGAGCAGGTGGAGCGTCCTCGTGGCTGTACACGCGGGCCGAGCGTGCTTACGAAATACTTTAGAGACCCAATTTGGTGGCGGTGAATATAAAGTTTATTATCAGTGCGTGTGGCGTAATATGTGGAAATTAAGGCACGTCACTGGAGCAGGGGCAGCCCAGCCACGCAGAAATCTGTTTCCGTGGAAGCTGGCGCCGGCGTTTCCAATCTTCTTGTCGAATAATTTTGCAAAAAGAAAGGAAGATACGAACGCCATGAGAGAGCCACGAACACGCGGTTGCAGTGAGGGAGCTTGCGGTAGTACTTAGCACAGTACCAGGAACAAACGAAAGGGAAGAAGGTGACGCTAACCCAATGTAGCACTAAACAAGTCTTTGATACCAAGTAAGCCGACGTAAATGGAATCCGCAAGACTTCCGATAAGCGCTTTCCTCTTTGCTTCCAGCCTGAAAGCACTGTGAAAGATTTTGTTATCGCGAGCCCAAAGCGGCACTCCATGATTTCCTTGCGGAATCAGAACCGCCTTGCCTTCCCTTTGTGCTTTCTTTTGTGGTAATTTTTTGAAAGTGCCCACCGATTGCCTTTATTCCTCCAACTGAAAGGACGCCGGCCTATAGCCGCTATATCGCTCTAATGGCGGAATTCCAGAGCTCGATTAACGCCAATACTAGGAAAGTGAGAAAAATCTTTTGATCAACTTGATCAATAAATCAAGGTATCTTTTTCACATTCAGTGATTTTCGGCTGAGCGACTGCCGGACGCCCCATTCTAAGTACAGTATGTGTGTGTTGACTACGTTCCGAAAGAATTCACAATTTCGAGAAAAAGTAAGGGAACTGCTGCCGGGTCCTTTTAAGTATTTCGACAACTTTTTACTTTCCCAATGAATAAGCAATAACACTGCCTCTCAGCGAAACAATGGTGAGCATAAACATTTGTGTTGCGGTTTTTTTACCCTTCCAACAAAAAAAGTAATTACGTTTTTGGGGAACATCACTACAAAAAGCACCCTGGCATTTTCACAACTTACTGCTCTGTTCGCGATGGAGTATGTCGGGTGAGTGAATGGCAGCCCCACTACCCTTCTGTTTTATTGTTGAAGGGGTTACCTGTAATCATCGCCAAGTAAAGTCGTTGCTGATAGGAAGGGAGCATTGACAGCAGCTGGCAGCCTGGGTACTGTGCGGGCCATAAAAAGACCACAGTGATTTTTTTTCAATTTTTCATTGACGCACATCACTCAACTTCATTACTAAAAAGTCATGGTAGTAGAAAAATACAGGTTGAATAATATTCCGATCAACCCTCACTGCTTCTTCGCATTTTGGGCAAAGTTATTGAATACAATTGTGACATTACGGTTAATTTTTACCACAAAGGCGTGTTTATTTTCTTTGCGTCAACATCCACGTTTATTTTTTGCACATGTTTCAGCTATCTTTAAACATCTTGGCAACAATAATAAAAAGCTTCGTGGCTCTCTCGAAGTAAAAGAATATGCTGTTTCGAAATAAAATCGTGAATTGGCACGGGCGCAGTGAAATCTTCCTGCGTTGCAGACCCGTAACAGACAGCGCCGGCATAGAAAGAGAAGTCGAGAGGTGGTAACATCTATTACATTAAATATTATTACATAATAGACAGCGCGAAAACACAGAAATCGTTGATCGAGCCAAAAATGTTACATAATTGAAAAGATCAATCGAAAGAAATCTAAGAAAACTTCTAGAACCAAAAATACAAACGAAAAACAAATTTTGACGCAGCACTTAAGTTAAACGCAAAATAACAACTATACAACCAAAAATACAGCCCCTGATACTGAGGGCTTTTACAAACTGAAAAATATAGGCTCACACAATCAATATGAAAATTAAGAACACTCCAACGAAATAGCCACGACACAGCCATGAGCGACAGCAATTTAGTGGTTATTTTAGCCCTGATACTATGCATTGTTTTTTTTAATTTGCTGAAACACGCTATCGTGGGCATTCTAGTTGCATTTAACGCACCTCTCGTGTCTTGGTTCGCTAGTCTGTACGGGTTTATTTCGGCCATTTAGTAAGCCCTTTTGTCACACCTCTCAGCTCGACACCGGGTGGTTCGAATTCGTGCGGAAGATGGCGCCTCGCGTCTACCGGCTGCTTCAGCTGGTGGGGCTCGCACAAAGTCGATGCTGCCTTGTGTGCGGCGACCCCGAGGACCCCGCCTCGTACGTCTGCCCGACCGACGTCTGCCAGTGCATATACTGCTTCCCCTGCTGGACGGAAATTGGGGTAAGCACACTGCGAACCCATTTTACATATAACGGTCCCACCACAGTGATGCGTACGCATCTGGCACCTGAATCATGTCGTCGTGTTTCCGAACAGCAGGCTCTGAGAAAACGTGTGCATGACACATTCGTAGCGGACCCGTATATTGGTGTGGCAGTGGCGTCAGTCCTGACTGCTGTGAAGTGTTCTATTCGACTCTAGGAATGGGTTTGTTTTCCGTAGTGCAAAGACTTCTCACAGAGCTACCTGGTCATTTAGAGCGAGGAAAAATATACACAACAGACTTTTATTATTTTTTAGATGGACACCCAAATAAGGCGCCAACAACAATTTCAAACTCTCTATTTAACCACAATTATTTATCTAACTATTATACCTCTTTTAAATGGAGGTGTTTAAGAGGGAAATTTATTTCATCGGTATTATTCACTTAGCCCTGTGTCTAATGCAGTTGCCAGGGAGCTCCCTAGCGGAAATTGTCAATCGTTGTATGTGTTATGTTCGGTTGTTGCCACCGGTGCCGCCGTTCCTACCATTCCACGTGCATACGATGCCGTCCTTAGCGGGGGCGAGCCCAAGCCGACCTTGAAGTACCCTCAACGCCAGTGGAGGCGTCACGTAGAAGCAGGGAGCGAACAATGACCGGCCGGACCTTCTTTGTTCCCCAACACGCCATCTTCCCAACGCGCAAACCGCGGAGGGTATAAGAAGGAGTCGAGACAAGCCATCGGGTTCCCCTTGTCCCCACGACGCCAAGACGCCAAGCGATTGTACCGGAGGAAGCCGCCATAGGAGTAATCCGATACCGCGCTCCTGCACCTTCCACAAACACGGACCAGCGGGCCCGCAGCTGCACTCCGAGATCCCCTTCATAACCCAGAGGAGATGGCGTTCACCGGTTCGAGAGCTCGTGCCCTCGATCCAGCGGTGAGCGGGCACCTATCGTGCCCCTCGGAGCGAGAGCGGAGGATCGCGCTCCACGGCCCGGATCATGCCATCCGCCTGACACGCTTCTACCTGATGAGGAGCCGGACGAGCGCCGCCGCTACCCTGGCCTCGAGACCGGCTAGGGAGCCGGCAACGCTTAAACCCTTGTTGATTAAACCGTTATCTGTTGATACCAGTTCATGGCTGTGTCTCTTTTTCTTTGAACTCTGCGTGGACACAGCCAAACAGGAAACAGTGACCCAGCCCCTTATGGGCCGTCACACATGTGAGATGCTCATTGGTGTAACTGTGCCTACATACTTCATTTACCGATTTCACTGTCACTTCTCATACCTTCAATATTTATCCCTTTCTGTTTTTGTTCAACGTACCCTTGCCCCAGTGGAAAGTAGCGCGCCTAATATCCAACATCTTCTCCTTTCGATAATTTTGTACTCTGTCTCGCACTCCCTCGTTCCTCTCATGCTTCTGCACAACTCCAATCCTATGGCATATTAATAACACCTATTACTTTCTGTTTTTTCCGTTTCAGAGATGCTACGCCTGTGAGCCGTCCGAAGGCGAAGAGTCACCGCTCAGTGATGGCAGCCCTCCATTTATTCCTTGAGCCTTGTGCCAGAGGGTCACCCCATTGCTACGCTTTTAAAGTAGAGCTGACATGAAGATATTTTGTCACTGTTAATGTTCCTTGTTCGAATTACATGGTTCTTATTGCTGTCCTCTGTGTGGAGCAGAAGTCATTTCTTAGTTGCGATACTTCATTTCGTAGCTAGGTTTCTATCACCACCACAATAATTTACCATCTCATGGCAAAAGCCTGTGCACTGGGTCGTTCCATAAGATTGTTTAGTCTCGTCCGCCCATGTATCTGCGAAAGGTCTCCGCATACAACTGATAATCCACAATAAAACGACAGCGCAGCAGGTCTTCTCCTCAGTTGCAGAGAGTACTCCATTTCCTGAAAACAGAGCGGAACACTTAGTCGTCCTCTACTTAGGTAATGTTTTCGTCGCTGTTTTTTAAGTTATGTGTACCCATTTAGGCCAACATCAACCAATAGGAGCCCATTCCTTCTCATTCCCGCAATATTCGAAGATTGCTGCAATCTCCAATCTGCGTCTCCTTGCAGCAGCGATAAGTCGGCATCCGCGGAGGGATTTGTTGGACGCAGGGTAAATTGCGGTACTGCAAGGCTGACAACAGTCCTGCATCAAAGATCTCTTGCTTTAAGAAGTCGCCGCTTCCAAAGATGCGCGACTGGTGAACACCTAAAGTTTGAGGAAATGCCTCTGTATAGTTTCTGACTAACCAGTTTCCTTAGATAAATCACGGCCAGGACTCTCACAAACAAAATGGCCTATAATCCTTGTTAACTGTCCACACATTCGCAACTGTCTCTATTTAGTGCAGGCCCAACAGTCATCTGCTCACGATGGTTCAGATCGGTGAAGAGGACAATGGTCCCCACTCTCGATTATGGTCATGTCGCCGATCGTGACCCGACCTCTTATTCTTTTTCTTCCTCTCCTCACATTGGTGACTATACTAAGGAAAGAGGGAGAAAGAGAAGCTCTTTATTGGACAACAGAGTGTTTAGATGGCGTACAACAAAAATTCCGTGATACATACGTTGCCTGGATGAGAATGTGTTTGTGGTAACGACATGGACAAGATTATTAAAACGATAATTGAAAGCATGGTTTGACGATGCAGGGAAACACCGCGTAACATTCTTTTAAATCTCCATATTACAACACGTATACGAGTTTGATCACACCCACGGAATACATTATTTCCAAACTCAGGACACGCCCATAACGTGATTTCGTACGATGAGGGTATCGACAATTTTCGTATGTATAGCTTGGTTTACACAACCTGCGTGCAACCTCATAACGCTCGTATTATCCTTTGTTTATGCCAGGAGAGTTCTTGTGCCCTAGAGGCCAGAAATATAGGGCTTCGAAACTTCCGTGGTTCCCCCCATTTTTGATGAATACCTCACGTCGTTTCAGAGCGTTCGCGTTTTGATATAAATATACATTAGAGCGTAAAACCTTAGCATAGCCTGTAGCTATCGTAAATACATATTTCGAATCCTTGAAGGGCTCTATGTTTGTCCAGGTACTGAATTCTATAGGAAATATAACCGAAATGAAGAATCAAGGATGTTTCACTCACCAATGACGAAACGTGTTTTCGACGAAGAAGCTGGGTCATAAGACATTGTAGCAGAGCGAAGGATGCCATGCATGGAAGTGCTAAGGGGTATGCTGTTATTAAGAGGCAAATTTAATATTATTTATAACACAGCACATTTCTCAAATGAAAGGCTGATGTGAATCAGCGCGCCACGTCTATCACGGGCACTTAGCTGTATGCTAGGAGCATATGCATGTGCGTGCTAGGCTGGGAAAATGAAAATTAAAGGACTGGTCTGCATTCTCATTGCCTGTTTTTGATTTTATTCACAGGTATCACGCCTAAAGTAACCAGAATGGCGTGGTGCTTCCAAATACAACACTAATGCTAGTAATATCCATTGCAACAGCTGCCGTTTTTTTTCTCGTTTTCGAAAAGAAGAATGCCCTTACGTCGAGTTTGCGGCGCTCACTTAATAGCCTCGTATGATGTAAATAGCATTTAGGTGCGCCTTTTTGTTAAAGCCAACTTCGGCGCAAAAAACAAGTTTTAAGTTTAAGTTAGTCTGATGTTTATCAGAGCTGATTAACTAAAGGAGAGATCTTTCTGCGTATAATGGTCATCTTTGGCTGACTCACAGAAAGGGAGATTCGCGGTAGAGGTCAGTGCCACCGCCAGGTTCTCGCGAAGCTACATAGCATGCTACCGCATGCTATAGAGTCACCGCGGACAAGCGGCTTGTTCACCCGCGCCATTGTGTTTCCCGCCGACCGCGACCCCTCCTTCCAGAGGTCGTCATGTACACACTCGCAATTCTCTGTCCGGAGATCTTTTCTACATGGGTGGCCGCAGAGAAAACGAGTATTCCGCGGCCAGATGCTTGTCGTTCGTCTTTGGACCTTTGTTGGCCAAAGAGGAAAGAAGTAATTCGTGTCCAGACGGTTGCCGTTCGTGTGCCGCCTTCCACTGGCCCAATGGGAAACAATTACTGCGTGGCCAGGAGCTCTTTGTTCGTCATGAGACGTATGGTGGGAGTGGAGAAAACGTGTACTCCATGGGCACATGCTTGCCGTTCATCGGGGTAGCTAGACTGGCCAAACAGACAACGCGGTCCCCGTGGCCAGACGCTTGCAGTTCGTCTGCCTACCTCACCTGGCCAAAAAGGAAACACGTAATCCGCGGTCGGACACGCGCTGTTCGTTTTCGGACGTATGGTGACCAATGAAAAGACATGTTCTCCATGGCCAGATGCCGGCCTTTGGTGTAAAGACCTTGGCTGGCCTAAAAGACAACAAGTATTCCGTGACCAAATGCCTGCCAAAAAACATAAGTTCTCTGGAAGTCCAAACTTTTGCAATTGCCAAACAGACCAAGCATCGGCCGAAAATGAGCCAAAGGCTGGTCACGTTTTCTTTGCTGCCTGGGAAACTGCAATGATTCCACTGGCAGTAGTACTGATCATCTCTTGGAGGGTCACGCATACAGTTCCACGACACTTTCGCCATAAGCATCATGGGACTCCTCATAAAAGGAGCGTCCTCAACTCTGTTACAGTGTCGTGACGAGCACGAGGAAGGGGTCCTGTGACTCTATGTTTTCGCTAGATTGGGGTCGCGGCAGTCAGTGCTGACTCTAAGAAGGTAGTCAACCATACTCTACTGTGGCTGTAGTGTGATGCGGCGCGGATGACCGCCTTTCAATAAAAGTCGTGTGACTCTGCGAAAAGCGGTCGAAGAAGAGTCAATTCTGTGGCGAGTAAATACCCCCGAAGAGGGCCACGGAAACTCGCTTTTATTAGTGTGTAGTGTCACTAAATAAAGCAGTTGTCGCCCAATACTCCTAGCGCATGCGTCAGGCTAGTCAGGACGACAGCAGGTACCACCTAACAAGTCCAGCATGCGGTGAATAGACAAGATATTGGGAATAGAGTTTCTTTTTATATACACTAGGAAGAAATTTGGTGGTTGCGTCTATACGGCTCACTTCAAGAACGTCTGTGTCGTCACGGGCCGCCGTTATACCGTGCGCTCACCGTAGTCTTATCATTGGCTTGGAGTGAAGAGATTTAGTGGCACGGAATTTGAATACAATGCCACAAAAACGAAAAGGACAGCGTGAAATTATAATGAAATAAAACAAGGTAGTTTAAGGGCTAAATACGAAAACAAAGCCCGTTTTTTTCCCGAGACTATGCTACGGCGGTTATGTCTACTATTGTCTATACGAAGATAGCAGCTAACAAAAACGTAAACGTTTACAAGAAGCTCACTAAACACTTTTATTTTGCAAAACGTTCGATAATAATTTGTTCGAAAAGCTCAGAATTGTTTCACGCGCGCCCTAATTGGAAATGAGCGCCTCGCCTTAGCGGCGTTTCAGGTCCCGTTTTCGTACCAGACCGTTGTTACATGTTTCTTACCCGCCAACTGAAGAAGTGCGGGCGCAGTTAACAAATGTGCTGCTACTTAAAAACTACAACCGAGAAGCGGATTCTCCATATTACAAACTAACGGGACTATATTGTGCGATATTATGTAAATATGCACTGATGATCGCTCGCCAACGAGTATCGGCCACTTCGACCGGAGCGGCAACATCTGAGACATAGTAATGCTATTGAAGAAAGCAAACACGACAATACGCTTCAGCAGTCGATAGACACCCGCCGCGGTGGCTCAGTGGTCAAGGCGTTGCCGCGGCGGCCCTCTTCCGGCGCCCGCGGCCGGAAAAGCGGCCGCGGCGGCCGCTTTTCTAATGGAGGCGAAAAGCAAAAAACGCCCGTGTGTACGAGATTTCGGCGCACGTTAAAGATCCCCAGGTGGTCAAAATTAATCCGGAGCCCTCCACTACGGCGCGCCTGATCGCCTGCGTTGCGTCGGCGCGTTAAACCCTACAATCAACCAATCAAGCATTCGATAGACATCCAAAGCTAGCAGCTGGCGTCTTCCGACCAAAAAAATCCACCCCCTCCCACGCACACATGAATTCCAATGCGCAGTTTTCTCTCGAGCACATTTACTAAGAAGTTGTATGGTATTACGCTACCCCCACTGAGGCACGCAAGTCAGCAACACTGGACATTTTGGTGTTAATCAGTGTTGTGAGGTTGCCGCACGTACAGCCTCGTCGTTAACGTCGACCGCGTCGTTTGTTAGCAACACTATCGAAAATGTAGTAATACGGCATCTTTGGACACATTTCGGCTGCTGAAATACTATTACACGCTTAGATTGGCAATCGGAACAACGTCAGCCACGCGCAGTCGAAGTGCAGCGAGGACAAGCTGACCCTACCAGAGCTCACCAACTAAAACGTATAAACTTCAAAATGGTGCCGCCCACGTACCGTCAATGTATAAACAAATGTCACGTAAGGAGACGTCACGAAGATTTATTGTTTTATTAATTCACTGTAATGTTTAACCCGCTGAGTCAACGCAGGCGATGAGGCGGGCCATAGTGGACGGCTTCGGATAAGTTTTGACCACCTAGTCATCTTTAACGTGCGCCGAAATCTCGCACACGCGCCCGTTTTTCCTTTCGCCGCCTTCAGAAAAGCCCCGGCCGCTTTTTTTAACCCGCGTCCTCGCGCTCAGCAGCACAACGCGGACCTCATCAAGATCATGGCGGCGGTACGGATCAATTGAAGGAAGTATGCCGATACATTGTACCCTTTTCCACTTAGACTACCCTAGAACAAGCGACAAGCAGACCGAAATGACGAAAACATTTCATACCCATTCCATTACCATTTGTACTGATTGAGAACAACTTTGCTTGAAAGCGACTTTCGCAGAGCAGGATAGCACCCGATGCTTTACTGTATCTGAAATTTCCCGTGCTGGGCACACTTCTTCGCACAAATTTCTTATGTGTCACATTGCAGTTAAATGCGCACAGATCAATGATTACCGGGCAACAGCACTTTTTCAATGTGATTTGTTTTATGTATATATATATTGGAAAAAAAAATGTTGATTTCTTTATTTTTGTTCTGTAAAAGCAATTCACGAGACAGCTTTTTGTACTCATGTAATTTGAGCGTTCAGTTTTCTTGTAATTCTTTTTTATGCTTTTTGGTTTCTGTAATATTTATTAATTTTTTTATTCTACATTTCTACAACAAAAGCGTCAATTTTAGAAATTACACATTTTTTGATAATGCAGGTTCGTTAGCAATTTTTTGGTGGAGTGCCAGGCCAAGCATTGAAACGCAGGAAACCAAAGAGCAAGGTAAAAACTATGCCAAAAAGGCGCAGCACTTTTGTGTCTGTGGGCGCGCCCTCGCGTAAACAAGATATTGCTTTGTACAATTCTCCACTCGTATTCACATAGGCAGTTTTGATTGGAGAGAGAAGGAGCGAGAGGGGTGAATGGGGAAGTGGAGTTCACATAGCCGGGAGGGCAAAACACGATTATCTTTCGACAGCATTTCCTCTGAACCGAAGATATACGGGATCATTTGTTGCAGTGCAGAGTAGGAACACCTGTAGGCTAAACGGAAGGGAAAGAAAAAAATCCGTCGTTTTATTTCCTGAAGGCAAAAAAAAAACAAACGATGACGTAAATGTCTGAGCTGATTACATCTTTAAAACATTTATTAAGGGGAAAAGTAAAGTAGTAACAACAAACGTTCTCCTTACAAATTTTAGCGTTATCATAACCAATACTTGTTCGCTACCTGGGACTCAGATTTGTGTATCTGCCTTGAAAAACATTTGAAATTTACGGTCTTACGCGAAAGAATACAAATGTCAGAGGCGTTATGAATTTCGCCAAATTTCAAGCTTTTCTTCGTAATAATCACGCCGCAATATGAACCCGATCATCAGTAGCCAAATGGCTCTCTGCGAGCTCTGCTGGCTTTCGCTTGAACATACCAGACAGAAACACTGAACGCTTATGAAAAATATTCGATGTTTGGGAAGCATATTCGGAACCTGTACGCGGTCGCGAAACGTCAGATATGTTTCATACGTAGCCGCGTTTGTTGTTCGTTTGTTCATTCCCACGTCTAAGCAGACATACGTTCGTAGAATCTATGATAATCACTTTCATTTGTGACGGCTGAATACAGTGAAAGATTCTTCATTTGAACTAAAAGGGGGCGCCACCTAATTTGAAATATATGAAAGTTCGAACCAACGAAACACAACCACGAAATCTGTACAATACGATTATAGAGCTGTTGAGCACTTCAATAATTGCATGCTCAAAAAATGCCGCGTTTGAAACCTGCGTTTTATATTTCGGGTGAATGTTGGAAAGCCTCCTTTTGGCGTTCTAGAAAACTGAAAAAAAAAGACGAGCAGTATTCCATTCGGTCGTTACTTGCGAGCGATGGCAGCACTGGTGCCTCCTCATGGTCGCTTGCATGGATAGGTTCTACGCTTCTGACCATAGTCCCGCCAGGGTCACCATCTCGTAGTCCGCAAATAAACTTCTCCCAAAATGTCCGCTATGGTGGGTTTTGATTGCTTTACACAATTTAACTTCTCTCTCTCGGTTTTCTCCGCCTTTCGGAGGGGACGCGAGCTGGTGTGCGTTCAGCGTTGCCGCTTCTCTGGCGTGCACCTGGCCTGAAGCTGCCAGCGAGGTAGCGCGAAGTTGGAATCATAAAAAGCGAATGAACCCCGTGTTGGAAATAACGGCTCATTATTACATCGCCGTCTATCGAGACTTAGCCGGACGAAATTGTTCAGGAATAATCATCGATAAAAGCAATTTATTGAAGTTGGAATTAATTAGCTTTCACTGTATCATTTTGTCCCTCTGCCAATACGTGAGTGCACTTCCAGACATTCTCATCGCTCATGCCAACAAAACAATTTTTACGAGGAAGTCTGTAAGGGCAAAACCACGAGTGTGTTGAACTAAATGTAATGACTCTTGTTATACACTACTCTAAATATAAGTGACAATGAGACGTGGGCATATTAAGCTGTTATGCAAGCCGAGATACCACGACCTAGAGATGCAGCAGGTGCGCGAGTATCCCACTTCGGTATTGCCACTTTCGTAAGATAACCACGGGAATAGACAGAGGAAGATAACAGGCATTCAAATACAGTTGCTCGTGCGCTTTTTACAGGCTTCTCTCAACAATGCAGGCAACGTGGCTTTCTCGAAGTCTGCACCGCTTGGTGGTGGTTGAAGCAAATTTCGGCACCAGATGCCACCTTTCCAGCCTTTGATAAAGACCGCGGAAGGTTTAGCATAGCGTTACTGTTTTCACGTTCCCGTAGACTGTGCAGGCTGGTGTCAACTGCGCGTACGTGTGCGGCTCGCAAGAGTGGCCACTTATCGCCACGGGTTTTACGATCACCAACAAGCTGCCGACGCCGATGGAGTGTGGTCTCGTTTTTGTAATTAAAACCATAGCACTGTGCTTAGTGCATGCATCATTGTACAGTTGGTCAAAATAATCTCTCTTGGCGTTATTTTTTAAGGTACTGTTGTTAAATGGCCCAAATCAGAGCGATAGCCGACACGTTTTTTCTGATGCTTGACAAAACTGGCCGTCTTTACTTGCACTTTCTCACGTTAATATATTAAGGTAATTTCCTTAACTTCCAAGGCGTTTTTGTGAGACTCCTAACAGTTCTGGGTAAAGAGATGTACGCTGCTAGACAATCAAAATAAAACATTTTAGTCAAATACTTAGCGTTGATTTGAATATTAGTTTACATTCATTCGCGCCATTTGTGGACAACAGATCTTGGAAACCGAAAATAATTTTATCTCGGATCTAGTCGATGTGCTCCCAATGGTCCAAATATAAAATAATCGGATCATAAAAGTCCACTGCGCAAAGGTAAACATTCAACAGATTTTAGCTATGCAAATAACGCAAATATCGAATTATGCATACTGCAAATTAAGCTATACCAAATAGCCTTGTGAATTAAATATTCTAAGGTAGTTGGTAACTTGAACCGCAAATATGGAAGAAAAGGCGCAGTAAAGAAAGGACTAAAAGTGTAGGACACACAAGACACGCCCGGGCGTCCTTTTGCCTCTACTTTAGTCAAGCCCCTTAGTCAAGAAGAGCCTTAGCAAGGTGTTTGCACTACTCTGACAGCCCTGGTGCGCACGACCACTGCCGCTCCATGATTTCTCCCTCGATAAAAAGGCAGCTAGCTTGAGCGAAATACGACGTGGTCACTCGGTCACACTCGACGTTTGTATGCACACAGCAACGATCTAAGCTGTTTTCATCACTCAGATCTTTGACGGGCCAAATAAAGATAAGGCCGTCAGCTGAAATTATACCCTCTTCCTCGCCAAAAAAAAAAAACGTCAATAAACGATGCAGTAAGAATATTCGTACGGCAGCAAGCTAAACTGCGACGGCGGACCAGCTTTGTGACGCCACTTCCTTTGTTTTGACTGATGTTGGTATACTGTGTCCACACGTCACAAAGCCACTTAAACAAAACAAAACAAGAAACATCATCAGAATGGAACTTCTGGCCTTTGGGCAGGCATCAAAATCTTCGCCGCTCTACTAAAACCACGAGAACCGTACGACACTAAAAAATCCCGCACAGAGCCCATTTGTATTTGTAGCCCGGAACTTCACATATGTTTTTGTAAGTGCTAATAGCAACAGAATGTAGCAACCAACTTGCTTTCGAAGCCCTCTACAGTCCCCAATACACGTGCATATCTAGCAGACTACACATCAGGTCATTGTATATTGCAGAAAGCAATCGAACTCGGTGCATAGGTTACTCGTTCTTCATTGTGGCGCTTAGCGTGTAAAAGATGCGTTGACTTAAATTGCAGAGTACCTGAAGATCCGTTGATAAACCAGTTCAAATATTCACATTTCACACTTCAATTTCACACTTCAAATCCAATTTCACACCTTCAGTCGTTTATCTTGTGAAGTCAGGAAGTTTGTTTTGTGAAATAAGAGGCTTGAGCAAGAATACTGGCTATGCAGTAGTATTGGGCGATTTTTTGTTGATTCATCTTAACAATACAGCCCAACAGAAACAAAGACTTAAGCTGAGGTACACAGGACGAGCGCTGACTTACAACTGAACTTTCATTACAGAAACAAGCCATATTTGTAAACACGCATGCACACACCTACGATAAAACATGCGACACGATAAGTCAATATTACAAACTGTTCTGAAAACACGAGATGCAACAAAGCCTCACAATTATTACCACCCCCTCGCACTAAGCACATGTGTACAATAAGACGGCTAGCTATGTTGCTTGAATATCTGAGAAACGTAATTGTCTACACGTGCAATACGAAGCAAGGTAGTTAGCCTTCTCAATGTACACACGTGCTTAGTGCGGTGGGGGGGTAATTATATTGGGGTTGTGTTGCATCTCACGTTTCGGCACAGTTGATATAGAATACTTCCGGAGTCGAATGTTTTATCGTAGTTGTGTGCATGCGTGTTTATAAACATGGCTTGTTTCGGAAATAAAAGCTTAATTAGAAGTCAGCGCTCGTGATGTGTACCTCAGTTGAAGTCTTTGTTTCTGTTGAGCTGTATTATTCAGAATATTGAATAGTGGAACGACAGTCCGTGTAAATTAGAATTTTAATTCCACCGGTGGGATTGTGGAGAAGTTCAAAAAACAGGGTTGTGAAATAGAAGATCGGATTAGAAGCTCAGGCGGGTCGCTAAACCACCTACAGTGCATCTTTTGTCTTCTGCCATTTCCTGTCGTGCTTATTTCTTGCAGAAGCTGGGCTGTTAACAATGGGGATATTGTCTTCGCTCATTGGAAACAATGTTGCTCCAAAACTAAACTGAAATCGTCAGAGCCCGAGGCACGTTCGGCCGATCGCTATCGTCGGCGTCTTCGGTCAACGAGCCAGTCTCACCTAGCGGACTTTAAATCGGCCGACATGTTCGTGTCGCTGTCGACGTCGGCGTGACAAGCCACTCTGCGAACTCGGAAGTCGGCGTTTACGTGGTATCGTCGTCGTGTCGGTCTAGGCAATGCGCCTTATCGATAAGCCTGGTACTCCAGTTGAAAAAATATGGACGAACACGTTAGGGTTAGGCATGCTGCAAGAAGCGCTAATTAACCAAAGCTGCCACCGCGGGACGTCGATGCTGAGCAGAAGACAATTCTCTTCTCCCTAATTCTTAGAATAAGCACTCCAATTGCAAATTTCTGATGCGTGACACGTATGGGAGACTCGGTGACGTCAGTGCGGCAAGATGGCGGAGCCCAGCAACATGCAGGAAAGGGTGGGAACATGGCATCAAATTTTGCAACGAAATTGTGAACTTTTCGCTGCACGTAAAAAAGTTATACTTGGCACAGATAACGTTCACCACCCAGCCTAAGGATTGCGCTAGTTTATTTACTGGGCTCAAAACGCCTTTCAGGATCATTTTGAGCACGTGTGATATATCTGCACCTTATGGTTTGAAAAAAATTACCCCATCTTCCCGTGGGGAACCCTGAAGAGGATTCGAAGCATCATGGGGGTTCCGTGTGGTTCCATTGTGTTTCCGTTATTTTGAGTGATTTGGTACTTAGTAGCGCCAGAGGGAATTCCGCGTCCGGGTACACACCAGTGGCAAAGGCACGCAAGTACTGTTGTGTTACGGTGAGTAGGCGGTGGTTCTCGAGGCGCCGACACTCGTCCATCATTTTCTTGTCGATGTTGTCGTCTCTGTGGTAGAATCGGTAATCTCCGTCAGCGTTGGTGAGCTAAAGGTTGTTGACGTTGGTTTACCGGCTGAGAGCAACGTACACACCCTCCTCTTCGCAGCTTCCTCTTCTTCTCCTTCTTCTTCTTCAGCCGTTCCCCTACGGGAAGATGACGACGGTGGTGGAACGGGAGGCTATCTCGTGATGGATTCTTTGGTTGGCAAATCCCTAGGGGCATCCTGCCACAATCATCATCAGAGGTGCTGCGGACGGGGCGAGAGCAACGTACACGCCCTCCTCTTCGTAGCTTCTTCTTGTTCTCCTTCTTCTTCTTCAGCGGTTCCCCTACGGGATGATGACGAGGGTGATTGAACGCGAAGCTATATCGTGATGGTTTGTTTGGTTGGCCAATCCCTAGGGGCATCCTACCACAATAATCATCAGAAGTGCTGCGGACGGTGCACGGACGCGGGACATCCCCCGAGCAAGAGATTCTTCGCATCTAAAATGCTTAGATGCCCTCATTTGCCTTAAACTGGCAGAATGGCTAAACGCTTCTAAACGGCAGAGTACTAGGCTGCTTGATCTACTTCTGGCTGTTATCAAGTTGCACATTGTATCCCCCCTGTGCTGTTCACTGCGCCAGTGTATTGTCATGCTGAGTATACGTTTTGAGAAGCTTGTTTCACTCGTTTTTCAGATATTCTTTCTCGGTTTCTACTGTGCTGACAGGTGCTGGTTAATACACGTTTACTGTGAAGCTTTAAGCTTTTTCAGGTTTTTTAAGCTATCTTTTTACTTGTAGCCTAAAATAAACATGTGTTTAACACGTACCGTAACCATGTTGTAGGTTTTCCCATAACGTACCCTGCGTAAATTGATATAGTGGTTGCGGGAATTGCCATTAAGGTAGGCAGCCACAAACTAAACCTTGTTACAGATAAGCAGACAGTCACTCTTGCGTAGCACTGTAACTACACAGATGCGGCTGCTGATGCTTGCACACAATATTATTGCGCAGTTTGCATATTTGCGGCTCAGCAGCCTTAAAATGTTCTAAAACCGTCAACCTGGTTCTTTTGCTTTTTTGACACTTAGCAACGGTATGCTTATTTTGGTAGTGTTACAACGCATGACTGCACCGAGGGATTTTAGGGGCTCCTGCTGGTTGGCGTCTCCTGTCGTAGTAGTAGCTGTTGTATTATGTAGTCACGGTACTAAAACACCGGGAAACTACTTTACGCCCTGCGCTAGAACGTAACGTATGCTGACGGAAGGGAAAACTACGGCAGGCAAACGTTCTTGTTTCAGACCGTCAGCATAATTAATAGAACTGCAGGAATAATCAATTTCTCTTCCCCTCCCAGTGTTTTTAAGAAACAAATAAAATGATATTAGAAAATAGGCTATCTTATACTTCGTAGAATACTATTGTATGTGAATTTGGACTGGTACCTTAACAGGGATAATGATGTTTTTATTTATTTTTATATTTGATTTTCGCATAATGTTGCGGATCTTGGAGGCCATGATGATTATTCAAATTATTTTATACACCCATGTGGAAACAAATTTAGCTATATATAAGTGTGTGTATATTGAACTTGGTAAGGGCTGAAGTCTTTCACGAGATGTTGTGTCTTTCTGAGTGATTTGTGTTTGATTATATGTGTACTTTATGGCTGAGAGGATGCATTGCGATGCACATGATATCTCGCCAGTGCTTTTTGAATTTGTCTCATATTTATCAAGGTATGCAACCTTCCGCCTCTGTCCGGAGCCGTGATACGGAGCATTCGCCTCGTCACGCTGCAGTACCCAGCGGCTTCTAGCGGCTGCCCCCTCCTTTGTCAAAAGGGAAAATAAAGACTTTGACTTTGCCAAAGAGACACAGGGGCACTCTTTACGCCTGGCCCCAGAGAGTTTTATGCGAAAAATACAAGAAACGTTTACTGCAAAGCTGTTTACCTGTAACTTCAACGGTTAAATCACCGTTTGCAATAACGCCAAGGCACCGAGAATACACTTATATACAGTATGTTTCGCCCTTCGCCACGTTTGGCATTAGTGGAGACGGCCTGATATGTTTTTATGGATCAGTGAAATTGAATTTTGCACGTTGCTGTTGGCACAATTAATTCAATCTTTGCCCGCGCCAACTTTTTCTGTGTGGGCTCAACCTGCGTGTGTTGAGGCACACAGAAATAGGTCCAGTATTAAAATACGTTGCTACAGGAGCCCCTGAAACTGTGTAGGACAACACCATGACCAATGTAGACTGAGGATAAGTTTACTGTATGTCAAGCATGCCGGTGTTCACCCTTTAGACGCATATAAATTCATCAGTACATAGGCATGTGGGTATACGGCTACGAATGTACTCTAAAGCTCCGAGCACTCATTACGGAGTTCTGATTCAACCAATAAAGCCATCTACCCTGGCAAATGTACCTTTGACCCTCACTCTCTGGTACAGGTTAGCGGGACACTACTGCAGTACTTTATGTTTGCAACGTCATAATATGTTTGCATTACGTAAACAAATGTCACGTAAAGCAAACTTACCAAAGGTGATGGCGGCGGCACTGAACAACAGGGGGAAAGCTTGCCTATACATTTTACTCATATCTAGAGACACCAGACGAGAGCAACCGACAAGCCCACCGACACGAAAATAAATGTTTCTTACCCACCTCTACCACCACTGGTACTGGTTTACACCTCTTCTAGCAATGCCCTTTCACATGGCAGAGGGCCGACCAATTCATTACTGTGTCTGTAATCTCCAGCTTCTCTCAAACTTGTTTCGATATGCTATGATAACCTACCAGTGCTTCAAATTCAATCAAATTCAATGATCAAGTGATGATTCATCAGCCGTTTTTTTAATTGATTTAACTAACCCGATATTTTGCTTTGGCAGGATTTAAGTTTATTTAATTCGTTGCAATCTGGCCGCAGTACGTAAAACTTGCTTTGTTTTGTCTTTGTTAAATGTTATTTTCTTTATGAGCGCTTTATCAAGCTTAATTGGCCACCTATAGAAATCGCTATTTTCATGTCTACAATTGGATGTATTAACTAACTTCGCCAGTTCTACAGATTTCCTTGTTGCCGGTTCCTAAACAATTTCATTTTCTAGTACTCAGCAAATAATTCTAACGCACTAAAATTAACAGCACGGTAAAAACCTTGCTCCAGAAGACAGTGCCCTTGTTTCCATTTGGGAGCGCCCATGCGGATGCCAAAAAAAAAGATTTGTACAATCCTTTACTGTATTGACATTGCCATTTGTGCGTGGAGAGCGGAGCAGAGGTAAGGGATGCGCCGGAAGGAGGGAGTACAGTGGCCGGGTGGGCAGAAGGAGATCGTCTTTCGGCAACATTTTCTTCTAACCGAAGAATGGGATCATTTTTTGCAGGGCAAAGTACGGACACCCGTTGCTATGCGTACGAGTAAGCCATTTCAGTCTTTCTGTATACTAGAAGCAAAAAATAGCCGAAAGACGTAACTGCCTTAGCACCTGCCTTCTTCAAAACTTTTAATCAGAAGACAAATGCAGTACCGGAAACAAACGCGGTCATGGCAATTAATTGAGTTATCGGTACCACAAATTGTTACTGTGTGGCGGCTAATAGTGTATCGCCGCAAAAAACACGCTTGAAATTCACTTCATCCTTCGAAAGTGTAAAAATGTCACAGAATTTGCTTGGGCCTGCCGTTATCAAGCTTACCTTCGTAAATAATATGCTGGGAAATTAACGTGATCATATAAAAATGCCTTTCCTCAAGCTCTGCTAACTTTTGCTTGAACAAATTAATGACAAACAAAAAACACGTATAAAATATACGAAGTTTCGGAACCGCATACGGACCAAGTATGCGGTTTTGAAACGTCAAACATTTTTTATACGTGGCCTGCTTTCTGATTCGTTCCTACAATTCCATGTATTACTACACAAACTTTCATAGAACCCATTATTATGACTCGCTTGTGACGGATGATAACAAAAAAAGCTCGTTTATTCGAACTGCAAGAGAACGCAAACTGAATTCGAATATATGAAATTCAAACTAACGAAACGGAGGCACAAATACTGCACAATGCGGTGTTAGAGCTGTAGAGCATGTCAACAATTGAATGCTCAAAAAGGCCGAGATGGAAACCTGCCTTTCATGCTTGATGGAGAAATAACGAGCGAATGTAGGAGCACCTCCTCTCTGCGTTCTCGAAAACAGAAAAAAATTCGAGTAGCATGCTCTTAAGTTCTAACTAGCTCGCGATGGCGGCACTGGTGACTTCCTCATGGTCGCTTGCAGGGAGAGGTTCTACGCTTCTGACCATAGAAATATTGTCATCCATCACCAGGCCCAAAGCTTGCGGCGCGGGGGCGCGCAGTTAGAATCATACACTGTGAATGCCCCCCACGTTCGAATTAACAGGCTATTTATTACATAGGCCTTTATGGAGAATTGGAGAAATGTAATCCTATGGTTAGAATTATTCATAAATGAGAAATTTGGAAGTTGGAATTATTCAGCTTTCCCTTTATCTTTTTGTGCCTCAGTAAATACGTGAGCGCCATTCTTGGGACACTCATCGCTCACACCAATACGACAATCATGAGGATGACGCAAACGGCAAAACCACGAAGTCGTTGAGCTACGCGGGTCGTCTTCAAAAGAACAGCTATAGCCACGACACGAACCCAACGGCGACACCCATTTTCGTTCAGCACTTTTCGTTTTATATGTCTGTTCGCTTCAAATGCATTCCGCCAACGAAGCGCAAAAGTATCTCGGCGCCGCCAGCTAAATTTCATGAACATGGGCGTACTCGATGGCACAACTTCGTAGCTTATTTATTTATTTCATACACACTGTACACCACAGTAGGTCCAAGCAGGACGGGCATTTGGTAGATATACAGGTAGAAGGAAAACAAAAACTCAAGGGCAACAAGAAATGTGATTACTCTAAGGAATGTGTGCAGAATACGGTTCACTTAACGTGTTCCAGTCAGACACGGTACGAGGGAAAAACGAATACATAAACGTATCAGTTCTGGCAAAAAAACGGGGTTAGTAAGTTAGAATGAAAGTGCTGAGTTGGCCTGGTTGGAATAAAAGAAAAGTATGGGGATGGGTCTACCGAAAGTTTGCGGTTCAGCAACAAAAAAAAAAGAAATCAATTCGTAAATCACGCCTACGTGATTCAAGCGTGAGGATGCCGGTATGAACATTAGGTGGATTGGGGAATCGGTTCGCGAGTATTTGGAGCAGATAAATGGAATTGCTTTCCTTTGTATTCGTTCAAGTTTATAAATAATAACTTTCGTGTGCGGGTCCCATACCACGCTGGCGTATTCTAGTTTAGGCCTCATACATGATAAATAGCACATGAGTTTTCTTTTGAGGGAGAATTGCACAGTTCATGCCTTAAGAAACCAAGTTTACGAAGAGCGGCTGAACATATGTTTTCAATGTGCAAGTTCCAAGAGAGGGTTTTAGTAATCGTTAGTACTAAGTATTTGTAGCTGGTTACCTCTTTGAAAGAATCACTTTCTAATTTGTATGCATGTTTTAATGGACGTTCCTTACGGGTAAGCTGCATATAGACACATTTATCAGTAGTTATCATCATTCTCCACATACTACACAATTTTGAAATATTTGCAAGGTTATTATCAAGTTCGGTTTGATCACAAGGACAGTTATTTCCCTGAATAGAACACAGTCGTCAGCGAACAGTCTAATCTGCTCACCAGAATCAATAATATTGACGATGTCATTGATGTAGACAAGGAACAGTATTGGACCCAAGACACTTCCTTGGGGTACACCAGTTGTATTGATTGATTGTAGGGTTTAACGCGCCGACGCAACGCAGGCGATGAGGCGCGCCGTAGTGGAGGGCTCCGGATTAATTTTGACCACCTGGGGATCATTAACGTGCGCCGAAATCTCGTACACACGGGCGTTTTTGCTTTTCGCCTCCATCAGAAAAGCGGCCGCCGCGGCCGGGCATCGAACCCGCGACCTCGTGCTCAGCAGCGCAACACCTTAGCCACTGAGCCACCGCGGCGGGTGGTACACCAGATGTAACATGAAGTGATGCTGATTCGTGATCATTTATGGAAACATATTGTTCAAGGTTACTCAAGTAATCCGCGATCCAATTTACTAAAACGGCTAGAAGTCCAATACATTGAAGTTTTAATATTAATTTATTATGTGGAACCCTAGCGAAAGCCTTACTGAAATGTAGAAATATTGCATCAATTTGACCACTGTTATCAAAGTTTCAGGCAAAAGTGTGAATGACCGTTACTAATCGCGTAAGTGTGGAATATCCCTTTCTAAAGCCATGTTGTTTATCAGATAGGATTCAGTGTTCACTTAAAAAGTTGAAGAGTTGGTTTGCTATTATATGTTCGATTAGCTTGCAGCATGAAGATGTTATAGAAATAGGACGGTAATTTGCGACGATAAGTTGCGAGGCAACACACCGCAGCTGACTTTTCTTGGACAGTGCAAGCTCGTATCGCCGCACTTCATGCTCTCTCTCTCTCCCTCCCTCTCTCTCTCTCACTAACACACACACACACCCGCAGGCCCGCACGCGTATGCACACGCACGCACGCCCACGCACACGCACGCAAACGCACACACGCGCACGCACACGCACGCACATGCACACGCACACGCACGCACATGCACACGCACGCACACGCACAAACGCGCAAACGCAGGCACGCGCGCACATACGCATGCAATCACACACAGCACATAGACACGCACGACCACACGCGCACACGCACACGAACACACACACGCACGCGCGCGCACACACACGCACACGCTCACACGCGCACACACGCGCACAGGAACACACTCACACGCACATGCACACGCACATGCACACACGCACACGCGCGCACGCACTCACACGTGCACACACAGTTTCATGTGTGGAAGGAGAACAAACAGAAAAGGATGAAGAAGATACCGCGAGGCTGATTTCGCAGAGGCGGGTAACGTGGCAAAGCTAGCAGAAGAGATAAAATGCGAATGTACATGAGGAAACAAATACAACGTTAACTGGAAGCAATGAACTATGGAAATATATTGTTATAATTAAATTTATTGCTACCTATATTATATTTACATGTTTATGCTTATATGTGCAGTTATACTTATATATAATAAAATTTATATTACTTGTATGTTATTATCAAATGACAAGAAAATCCCGTGTTTGAACTTTCAGGTCCGTGTTAGGTCTAAGAAATGTTCATAGCAAGAGCAACAGAACCTGCTCGCCACGCGATGACCGCTCTCTCATCCTTAACTGAGACAAATTTAAAGAACGGCCAGTCTAACTGAAAACTTTAAATGACGCACTGGTCTACATATTTTTCAAACAATTTCTAAGCCCACGACGGAAAAATGCAATGTTACCGGCCGCGATTAACTGTGGTAATCTCTTATTATGACTGACATTAGGTGCTGTGCAACTATTCGCTGTGCAACGGGTTTTGATCTTCCACAAACTTGGTTGGGGCACCGCGCGTTTTGTTTGTACCCCAGGTGGCGCCGTCGTTCCAAGATAAGCTTGCACGTCCAAATTGGACACCTTTTGTCCACGGGCGAAAATCATTTATATTTATCTTTCCCCTAAACAGGCAAGCACCGCCGTTAATCCCCATGGCGAACAGAAGAAACCACAAAATGCGACCTTCGTGTAAAGTTTGAGAGCTGACTACCGGTTCCCAAAGGAATAACTTCTAAAAACGTTCGTTTATCGATGTAGCACACTGCATGTATGAGAGAGGGCTAGTATGTATATTTTCGTATATATCTGCATATTACCCGTCTCAAAAAGTAGGGGTTTTGTTTGCACGTTACTGGCAGTGCCATTTCTCTCTTCTTTCTATGTATCTCCAGATTTATTTAGGAGTATATCACAGAAAATGTAATGAAAGAACAACGCGTTGCTGATTAAAGAATAAAAAGCTAATGCACTCAGAAGCCAATAACTTCGATGGGCGGACGTTTACAACTTAGTAGAAACACAACAAGGGAAGACATAGCAAACAAAAAGCAGCTAAGCGCTAGACTGGGAACTTACTGCGCGAGAAATCAATTAACTGGCCGTTCATTTCAAAGTAATTATTGCCTTCAGGCACGACCTAAACAATGAGAGAAATAAACAACCAAATGCGAAACAAGATTCTTCTGCAAAGTGGGCAAATGAATTATACATTTTCACAATAAACTGTAAATATTCAGGGAGAACACTGAATCATCGCTATTGTGGACGTAAATATCATTAGCCTTTTAATAATAGGCACATATTGGCTGATGCAAGTTGCGATAGGTAAACATGTGCTGAGGAAAAGGAGCTGTCGACTCTTGTTGCCATCGAGAAAGCCACGGGCTGGGCGTATAATTCTGGTTTATGCAGGCCGTTGTGCGCGGTAAGCAGCAGGAGCGTTTTCCCCAAGACACAAGCCTTCAACGGGACGAGTTAACTTGTCTTACCTGCCCGTCTCATTGGGCATGCCTATCTATACTGTATATACCCACATGTCTAGGGATTCAATCTGGCGGACTCTGATTCTCCTGCAGACAGATCGGTTGGTTCGATCGTAGGTCCCGATATTTTATGGCACGGTTGTCACGATTACCTACGGAAGGCTTCAAGCCTATAATTCTGGTTTATGCAGCCCGTTGTGCGCGGTAAGCAGCAGGAGCGTTTTCCCCAAGACACAAGCCTTCAACGGGACGAGTTAACTTGTCTTACCTGCCAGTCTGATTGGGCATGCCTATCTATACTGTATATACCCACAGGTCTAGGGATTCAATCTGGCGGACTCTGATTCTCCTGCAGACAGATCGGTTGGTTCGATCGTAGGTCCCGATATTTTATGGCACGGTTGTCACGATTACCTACGGAAGGCTTCAAGCCTATAATTCTGGTTTATGCAGCCCGTCGTGCGCGGTAAGCAGCAGGAGCGTTTTCCCCAAGACACAAGCCTTCAACGGGACGAGTTAACTTGTCTTACCTGCCCGTCTCATTGGGCATGCCTATCTATACTGTATATACCCACAGGTCTAGGGATTCAATCTGGCAGACTCTGATTCTCCTGCAGACAGATCGGTTGGTTCGATCGTAGGTCCCGATATTTTATGGCACGGTTGTCACGATTACCTACGGAAGGCTTCAAGCCTATAATTCTGGTTTATGCAGCCCGTTGTGCGCGGTAAGCAGAAGGAGCGTTTTCCCCAAGACACAAGCCTTCAACGGGACGAGTTAACTTGTCTTACCTGCCCGTCTCATTGGGCATGCCTATCTATACTGTATATACCCACAGGTCTAGGGATTCAATCTGGCGGACTCTGATTCTCCTGCAGACAGATTGGTTGGTTCGATCGTAGGTCCCGATATTTTATGGCACGGTTGTCACGATTACTTACGAAGGCTTCAAGCCTATAATTCTGGTTTATGCAGCCCGTTGTGCGCGGTAAGCAGCAGGAGCGTTTTCCTCAAGACACAAGCCTTCAACGGGACGAGTTAACTTGTCTTACCTGCCCGTCTCATTGGGCATGCCTATCTATACTGTATATACCCACATGTCTAGGGATTCAATCTGGCGGACTATGATTCTCCTGCAGACAGATCGGTTGGTTCGATCGTAGGTCCCGATATTTTATGGCACGGTTGTCACGATTACCTACGGAAGGCTTCAAGCCTATAATTCTGGTTTATGCAGCCCGTTGTGCGCGGTAAGCAGCAGGAGCGTTTTCCCCAAGACACAAGCCTTCAACGGGACGAGTTAACTTGTCTTACCTGCCCGTCTCATTGGGCATGCCTATCTATACTGTATATACCCAGGGGTCTAGGGATTCAATCTGGCGGACTCTGATTCTCCTGCAGACAGATCGGTTGGTTCGATCGTAGGTCCCGATATTTTATGGCACGGTTGTCACGATTACCTACGGAAGGCTTCAAGCCTATAATTCTGGTTTATGCAGCCCGTTGTGCGCGGTAAGCAGCAGGAGCGTTTTCCCCAAGACACAAGCCTTCAACGGGACGAGTTAACTTGTCTTACCTGCCCGTCTCATTGGGCATGCCTATCTATACTGTATATACCCACAGGTCTAGGTATTCAATCTGGCGGACTCTGATTCTCCTGCAGACAGATCGGTTGGTTCGATCGTAGGTCCCGATATTTTATGGCACGGTTGTCACGATTACCTACGGAAGGCTTCAAGCCTATAATTCTGGTTTATGCAGGCCGTTGTGCGCGGTAAGCAGCAGGAGCGTTTTCCCCAAGACACAAGCCTTCAACGGGACGAGTTAACGTGTCTTACCTGCCCGTCTCATTGGGCATGCCTATCTATACTGTATATACCCACAGGTCTAGGGATTCAATCTGGCGGACTCTGATTCTCCTGCAGACAGATCGGTTGGTTCGATCGTAGGTCCCGATATTTTATGGCACGGTTGTCACGATTACCTACAGAAGGCTTCAAGCCTATAATTCTGGTTTATGCAGGCCGTTGTGCGCGGTAAGCAGCAGGAGCGTTTTCCCCAAGACACAAGCCTTCAACGGGACGAGTTAACTTGTCTTCCCTGCCCGTCTCATTGGGCATGCCTATCTATACTGTATATACCCATATGTCTAGGGATTCAATCTGGCGGACTCTGATTCTCCTGCAGACAGATCGGTTGGTTCGATCGTAGGTCCCGATATTTTATGGCACGGTTGTCACGATTACCTACGGAAGGCTTCAAGCCTATAATTCTGGTTTATGCAGCCCGTTGTGCGCGGTAAGCAGCAGGAGCATTTTCCCCAAGACACAAGCCTTCAACGGGACGAGTTAATCTGTCTTACCTGCCCGTCTCATTGGGCATGCCTATCTATACTGTATATACCCACAGGTCTAGGGATTCAATCTGGCGGACTCTGATTCTCCTGCAGACAGATCGGTTGGTTCGATCGTAGGTCCCGATATTTTATGGCACGGTTGTCACGATTACCTACGGAAGGCTTCAAGCCTATAATTCTGGTTTATGCAGCCCGTTGTGCGCGGTAAGCAGCAGGAGCGTTTTCCCCAAGACACAAGCCTTCAACGGGACGAGTTAACTTATCTTACCTGCCCGTCTCATTGGGAATGCCTATCTATACTGTATATACCCACCGGTCTAGGGATTCAATCTGGCGGGCTCTGATTCTCCTGCAGACAGATCGGTTGGTTCGATCGTAGGTCCCGATATTTTATGGCACGGTTGTCACGATTACCTACGGAAGGCTTCAAGCCTATAATTCTGGTTTATGCAGCCCGTTGTGCGCGGTAAGCAGCAGGAGCGTTTTCCCCAAGACACAAGCCTTCAACGGGACGAGTTAACTTGTCTTACCTGCCCGTCTCATTGGGCATGCCTATCTATACTGTATATACCCACAGGTCTAGGTATTCAATCTGGCGGACTCTGATTCTCCTGCAGACAGATCGGTTGGTTCGATCGTAGGTCCCGATATTTTATGGCACGGTTGTCACGATTACCTACGGAAGGCTTCAAGCCTATAATTCTGGTTTATGCAGGCCGTTGTGCGCGGTAAGCAGCAGGAGCGTTTTCCCCAAGACACAAGCCTTCAACGGGACGAGTTAACGTGTCTTACCTGCCCGTCTCATTGGGCATGCCTATCTATACTGTATATACCCACAGGTCTAGGGATTCAATCTGGCGGACTCTGATTCTCCTGCAGACAGATCGGTTGGTTCGATCGTAGGTCCCGATATTTTATGGCACGGTTGTCACGATTACCTACAGAAGGCTTCAAGCCTATAATTCTGGTTTATGCAGGCCGTTGTGCGCGGTAAGCAGCAGGAGCGTTTTCCCCAAGACACAAGCCTTCAACGGGACGAGTTAACTTGTCTTCCCTGCCCGTCTCATTGGGCATGCCTATCTATACTGTATATACCCATATGTCTAGGGATTCAATCTGGCGGACTCTGATTCTCCTGCAGACAGATCGGTTGGTTCGATCGTAGGTCCCGATATTTTATGGCACGGTTGTCACGATTACCTACGGAAGGCTTCAAGCCTATAATTCTGGTTTATGCAGCCCGTTGTGCGCGGTAAGCAGCAGGAGCATTTTCCCCAAGACACAAGCCTTCAACGGGACGAGTTAATCTGTCTTACCTGCCCGTCTCATTGGGCATGCCTATCTATACTGTATATACCCACAGGTCTAGGGATTCAATCTGGCGGACTCTGATTCTCCTGCAGACAGATCGGTTGGTTCGATCGTAGGTCCCGATATTTTATGGCACGGTTGTCACGATTACCTACGGAAGGCTTCAAGCCTATAATTCTGGTTTATGCAGCCCGTTGTGCGCGGTAAGCAGCAGGAGCGTTTTCCCCAAGACACAAGCCTTCAACGGGACGAGTTAACTTATCTTACCTGCCCGTCTCATTGGGAATGCCTATCTATACTGTATATACCCACCGGTCTAGGGATTCAATCTGGCGGGCTCTGATTCTCCTGCAGACAGATCGGTTGGTTCGATCGTAGGTCCCGATATTTTATGGCACGGTTGTCACGATTACCTACGGAAGGCTTCAAGCCTATAATTCTGGTTTATGCAGCCCGTTGTGCGCGGTAAGCAGCAGGAGCGTTTTCCCCAAGACACAAGCCTTCAACGGGATGAGTTAACTTGTCTTACCTGCCCGTCTCATTGGGCATGCCTATCTATACTGTATATACCCACAGGTCTAGGGATTCAATCTGGCGGACTCTGATTCTCCTGCAGACAGATCGGTTGGTTCGATCGTAGGTCCCGATATTTTATGGCACGGTTGTCACGATTACCTACGGAAGGCTTCAAGCCTATAATTCTGGTTTATGCAGCCCGTTGTGCGCGGTAAGCAGCAGGAGCGTTTTCCCCAAGACACAAGCCTTCAACGGGACGAGTTAACTTGTCTTACCTGCCCGTCTCATTGCCTATCTATACTGTATATACCCACAGGTCTAGGGATTCAATCTGGCGGACTCTGATTCTCCTGCAGACAGATCGGTTGGTTCGATCGTAGGTCCCCATATTTTATGGTACGGTTGCCACGATTACCTACGGAAGGCTTCAAGCCTATAATTCTGGTTTATGCAGGCCGTTGTGCGCTGTAAGCAGCAGGAGCGTTTTCCCCAAGACACAAGCCTTCAACGGGACGAGTTAACTTGTCTTACCTGCCCGTCTCATTGGGCATGCCTATCTATACTGTATATACCCACAGGTCTAGGGATTCAATCTGGCGGACTCTGATTCTCCTGCAGACAGATCGGTTGGTTCGATCGTAGGTCCCGATATTTTATGGCACGGTTGTCACGATTACCTACGGAAGGCTTCAAGGCTATAATTCTGGTTTATGCAGGCCGTTGTGCGCGGTAAGCAGCAAGAGCGTTTTCCCCAAGACACAAGCCTTCAACGGGACGAGTTAACTTGTCTTACCTGCCCGTCTCATTGGGCATGCCTATCTATACTGTATATACCCACATGTCTAGGGATTCAATCTGGCGGACTCTGATTCTCCTGCAGACAGATCGGTTGGTTCGATCGTAGGTCCCGATATTTTATGGCACGGTTGTCACGATTACCTACGGAAGGCTTCAAGCCTATAATTCTGGTTTATGCAGCCCGTTGTGCGCGGTAAGCAGCAGGAGCGTTTTCCCCAAGACACAAGCCTTCAACGGGACGAGTTAACTTGTCTTACCTGCCCGTCTCATTGGGCATGCCTATCTATACTGTATATACCCACAGGTCTAGGGATTCAATCTGGCGGACTCTGATTCTCCTGCAGACAGATCGGTTGGTTCGATCGTAGGTCCCGATATTTTATGGCACGGTTGTCACGATTACCTACGGAAGGCTTCAAGCCTATAATTCTGGTTTATGCAGCCCGTTGTGCGCGGTAAGCAGCAGGAGCGTTTTCCCCAAGACACAAGCCTTCAACGGGACGAGTTAACTTGTCTTACCTGCCCGTCTCATTGGGAATGCCTATCTATACTGTATATACCCACAGGTCTAGGGATTCAATCTGGCGGGCTCTGATTCTCCTGCAGACAGATCGGTTGGTTCGATCGTAGGTCGCGATATTTTATGGCAAGGTTGTCACGATTACCTACGGAAGGCTTCAAGCCTATAATTCTGGTTTATGCAGCCCGTTGTGCGCGGTAAGCAGCAGGAGCGTTTTCCCCAAGACACAAGCCTTCAACGGTATGAGTTAACTTGTCTTACCTGCCCGTCTCATTGGGCATGCCTATCTATACTGTATATACCCACAGGTCTAGGGATTCAATCTGGCGGACTCTGATTCTCCTGCAGACAGATCGGTTGGTTCGATCGTAGGTCCCGATATTTTATGGCACGGTTGTCACGATTACCTACGGAAGGCTTCAAGCCTATAATTCTGGTTTATGCAGCCCGTTGTGCGCGGTAAGCAGCAGGAGCGTTTTCCCCAAGACACAAGCCTTCAACGGGACGAGTTAACTTGTCTTACCTGCCCGTCTCATTGGGCATGCCTATCTATACTGTATATACCCACAGGTCTAGGGATTCAATCTGGCGGACTCTGATTCTCCTGCAGACAGATCGGTTGGTTCGATCGTAGGTCCCGATATTTTATGGCACGGTTGTCACGATTACCTACGGAAGGCTTCAAGCCTATAATTCTGGTTTATGCAGCCCGTTGTGCGCGGTAAGCAGCAGGAGCGTTTTCCCCAAGACACAAGCCTTCAACGGGACGAGTTAACTTGTCTTACCTGCCCGTCTCATTGGGCATGCCTATCTATACTGTATATACCCACAGGTCTAGGGATTCAATCTGGCGGACTCTGATTCTCCTGCAGACAGATCGGTTGGTTCGATCGTAGGTCCCGATATTTTATGGCACGGTTGTCACGATTACCTACGGAAGGCTTCAAGCCTATAATTCTGGTTTATGCAGGCCGTTGTGCGCGGTAAGCAGCAGGAGCGTTTTCCCCAAGACACAAGCCTTCAACGGGACGAGTTAACTTGTCTTACCTGCCCGTCTCATTGGGCATGCCTATCTATACTGTATATACCCACAGGTCTAGGGATTCAATCTGGCGGACTCTGATTCTCCTGCAGACAGATCGGTTGGTTCGATCGTAGGTCCCGATATTTTATGGCACGGTTGTCACGATTACCTACGGAAGGCTTCAAGCCTATAATTCTGGTTTATGCAGCCCGTTGTGCGCGGTAAGCAGCAGGAGCGTTTTCCCCAAGACACAAGCCTTCAACGGGACGAGTTAACTGGTCTTACCTGCCCGTCTCATTGGGCATGCCTATCTATACTGTATATACCCACAGGTCTAGGGATTCAATCTGGCGGACTCTGATTCTCCTGCAGACAGATCGGTTGGTTCTATCGTAGGTCCCGATATTTTATGGCACGGTTGTCACGATTACCTACGGTAGGCTTCAAGCCATTCTAAAGTCTACAATAATTTAGTAATCTCATCGCACTTTCTCATGATGTCAGGCTGTCCCTTCTTAAATTTGTTACCCAGGCGGCTATCGGCGCGACCCATGCACAACCTACCACCGCTCACTACCATCCAAATAATTATTCAGGAAGCTCTGTGAACGCATATACCATGAATGTTTCTCTGAATCTTGTCAATCCGCCTCCAGAAACCAGCTTTCGAAACAGGCCGCCACCTGAGGAGGAGAAATCCAGGAAGGCTCCTGCTTCCTCTTCCTTATTTCATACAGCATTGCACAAAATAAATTTATTGTCAGCATCAGTAGATGTCACTGATCCCAGCGTACAGGACAAACTGAGCAGTTTTACGACTACGCGAAAACAGTTCCAATAAGTAACAAACTTGATGCAATGGCTGCTCCTCCGTTTCAGCTTTTCTTGGAACCTTCCAGACATTCTTTCACGATTATAATGCCGACACCAGCGCATGGCAAACTCTCATAACCGTCAGATTTTTCGATACATCGCGCTCCTGCAAAGTACGTGCAATTGCATAACGATGGATTATGTGCGTCCACATGAGCACGGCTCTTCGCAGTTTAAGGAATGGGTTGCTTCCCACCAGTACTTATTTCCGTCGGATTTAACCCAGCGCACCACCTACACTGCATCTGAGGCGGAATCCCACTGCTGCACAGTTTTTCAGACTGGGGAGACAGGAGTAGACACCCACGTGTTAATAATTTGGCACCCATTAAAGTACCCCAGGTGGTCCAAATTATACCGGAATCTTGGAGACAACTGTTAAAACACAGAATCGGAGGACGCTCTCCCACAGCGTGCATCAAAAAATTTTGTAACCCCCTGCCTCCTGGAACAGAAGCGCAAGCGGAGGTTAGTGAAAGCGAAAATGACCAAAATCGAAACGCAATGCCCGCAGAACTAAAGCAAAATCATTTCTCTCACGTTGAAATGGCAATGACCGAAATAAAAACGCCAAACCATCGATCGACCGACCAAACTGAAACCCTTTCATAACGCTCAGCTTTACCCGAACACCCGCCGCGTTGGCTCAGTGGCTAAGGCGTTGCGCTGCTGAGCACGAGGTCGCGGGTTCGATTCCAGGCCGCGGCGGCCGCTTTTCTGATGGAGGCGAAAAGCAAAAACGCCCGTGTGTACGAGATTTCGGCGCACGTTAAAGATCCTCAGGTGGTCGAAATTAATCCGGAGCCCTCCACTACGGCACGCCTCATCGCCTGCGTTGCGTCGGCGCGTTAAACCCTACAATCAGATCAGCTTTACCCGAACGCAAATGTCTGGTATCAAGTTTTGTTGAGCATTCATTTCCGGTTCTCGGGAACGGTTACATTCTTCAGTGGCTGCCCGCTACTCCGCGGAGCAAACCACTCGCGGCTTACCCATGAAGCGCAAGAAGCTGTGTCCGAGAAAGGGAAATTTATAGGGGTATAATTATATATATATATATATATATATATAGTCGTGAAGTGGAGTCCTTAGTTGCTGCAGGAATACGCACAAAGTAGAAGTACACTCTTCGGAGACTTTATTTCCAACGTTTCGACCTGAGACAGGTCTGACCTGTCTCAGGGTGTCGTGTACAAACAATCTGCGCCCGCCCTCTGAATCGTGCATGCGTTCTTTGAAATCTAAGAAAGCGTTTCCCATACACCAAGTAGCACCTACACCGAAACAAGGTGTACACGGCCACTATAAGCGGGAGCTTATGGCTCTTTCTTGCCATGTTATGTCACAGCATCCATCAAACCGTATAATGAAAGAGTTCATAGATGACCCCACGGACTCACGCGTAACGCCCGTACACGAAGTGGGCTGTCTTTGTTTTCTTACGTTTGTACGAACCGTTTACTAAACGCTATACTAGCAACTCAAGGGATAATTGTGGGTCATAACTACAGAGACGGCTTCTAACATCCACTCCCGTACTGAATAGACCATCAGTATATAGAACAGACGCCGAAGTAGCCGATACTGATACCGATGAGGGACGCGTCGCGGGGGCGGTGGAACCTTATATGCGAAAATGAGATAAAGACGTTTTCGGAGATCAGTTGGTCGCACCTAGAACAGGACGGGGATAATTTGATATATATGGGAGATGCATTTCCCTAGCAGTGGATATAGACGGGCTCATGATGATGATCATGATGATCGGGTGGCGCAATGACTTTTTCTCTTTCCGATGCTGACTAGGTTGACAGCTGTCTGTATGCTTATTCTTTTGGCCGCATAGCTTTGGGTAGGTATTGGTGTATTTGGGACAAAAAGCATCTCATTCATCTTGCCCTAAGCAAGCGGCTCAGGCGCATTCGGTACTAGTAATTGTAGGAGCAAGTAAACCTGACATGATGCGTGCGAGATTCCTTTCCCCTGTGGGTACAAGCCCGGCACATGCTGTGCGCACCGAGCGCCATCTGCCGGCTTGTTTCAAAGAATCTTTCTTTTCTCCTAAGAAACTGCTAACAACTCCACTGCCAGCTCCGGTAGCCAGATTAAGCGGAAGAATCGTGGGTCTCGAAGCGAACGCCCTGAGTTTGAGTTCCAGCAATGCTATTTTTTTTCATTAAAGCCGCGTTAATTTTTTCACTATAAAATGCTCTCCAAATGTTCTCATTCCAGTGCTGTATTTCTGTGTATATATTTACATCGCTTTGAGGTGAGGCTCCCTAAATAACATGTGTATACCCGGGGACCACTTAAGAACAGCAATGGAAGTTGTTCCTGCGCCTCATCAGCACAGCCGGCTGTTTCGCCACGCGTCGAAAAACCTGCCTTACTGCGAGTATTTTCATTTGCATGATTTCCTTAATTTAATGTGCTTATAGATTCCAGCAGCAGCGACAAACACTAGGTGTGAAGAAGAAGTTACTCATTAGGCGCGATCTCATTTCAGAACGCGCGCGTGAGAGTTGACATCCGGTTCTCTCGCAGCGGCGGAGGGATCCACTACATAAGCAATGACCCTGTTTAACTGGTACGTCAGTATGATTAAAGTTCTGCCTCGCACGGCACGTGTGGGACGTGAACCTACTATTTAACGGAATATCGGGTCATTGTCATTGTTACTTGTAATAGATTCGGGAAAATCCGGCTTGTTGTATTCAACGTTAAGCCAACCAAGCCTCAGATGATTCTTGAAGCCCCAAAAATATGTTAGAGATTTTCAGCCTGTTCAAATTGATTGGATACGCCCCGTTGTGACACATGGGTAGCGTCAGCAACATGCATCAATAAATGCAGCACACCCATGTTTGATAAATGTTGTAGACGCTTATTTTTGTTGCTACCATTAACAGTGTGCAAAAAGCACATATTAATAGCATACAATTAAAAACACAACTCCGGGAGAAAACAGTCAGCTATTTATCTTCTTGAGCGTGGCCGCTTAACGACGCCAATATATCGTCCATCTCTGCCCACCCGCTTTCACTTCTCCCAAGAAGTTCAGCTCCGATAGTAAAAACCCCAATAAACTAGAAAACTGCCAAAGCCGCGCATGAAATACGTTGGCAGAAATACCCCCTAGTTGAAAGCTCAAATGGCAAATGTTTGTCCACAGCGGGGTTTATTCGTTTCTCGCATAGTTTCAGAAAAAACTGCCCAAGAAATGCGCGAAGAGTAATTAGGACATGTACTATCCGGGTACTCGGTGCTACCATATCCTTCATTTCAAAAAATGAATTATAATTCATAATAATGGCAATACAAAAGAGTTGACAGCACGGAAGCAACGCAGGGGCTGTTAATCGCGCTTGGTGGCCTTGGGCGACCGCAAGTAGGCGATCTTTCGAGAGATCGCGGCCAAGACTCTGCCATTCAGTACAGACTGCATACCCGCCTGGGGGGTCATCTCGCAACAAGACAGCTCTTGCGGGTTTATGTAACGTCCACTGAGACAGCGGAAAACCCTGACAAGCTGTAGGGTGTCGTGGAGAACCTCGTTGCACTCGACACGGGCTTCACCTCGCCGCTGACAGCTGGCCGTGCCGAACGAGAGGAACAACAGCTACTCCTGGTTCAGGGTCTCAAACGATCCCGGAAGCCTCAGCCTATTGCGTTCGTAGCCGTCGCTTCTCAACACCCGCAGCAACGCATCTAGGGCGATACCAGTGGGGCCATCTATGCCATTGCAGCCCGCTGGCGTCGAAGCTGCTTGGGGAACAGCCGTCGCCGCCGTCAACGGCCACCGCGCCTGGTTCTCGAACGCGGCTCGTACCAGTTCTGTGTCAAGGGCGTATCGGAGGCCGGCGTAATTGTAGCTTTGTGGGGCGTCGGCCGAGAACCAAGGGTATTCTTGCAGCAATGTCGGCACCGTTATCAGGTTGCCTTCGACCACGACGCGTTTACGCAGTAGGGCTCCTGTGGTGATAAACAGCTTCACAGCGCCCAGAAACTCCAGCTCCTGCTGTTGCAGAGCCCCAGGAAACAGAGGTAGGGCGTAAAGAAAGCGTGGGTGTTGTCTCCGGATCTCGAAGGGTCCGGCAAGTGAACAGTCACAGAACCGAACCTGACGTCATAGAACCTAATCTAAAGTAACCAAACCTAACCTAACCGAACGTTCCATAACGTACCCGAATCCAGCGTAAATGCAACAAGCACAACCTTACCCAGTCCAAGGACACAGAACACCACCTATATTAAACCTAATCCAATCCATCCTAGAAGTCCTGCGCGTCGATCTCTTGATATAGTAAAAGCCGAAATAAAAAAAACGTCATTAAAAAAATAATGATGAGCGATAACCTTAAAAAGCAAAAAAAAAAAACTACTGCACTCCCGTTATCGAACCAGAGCCTTTTTGTCGAGCCTTCTTGTTTGAAAGCAATTAAGTGCTATGCGACAGCGCTACAGGAGTAGCTCTAGGGTCAGGCTTTTAGGCGATTATTGAACCAGATAATCTCCGCGTGGAGTGGTTCGCCATTCCCAGGAAACTGCGGGTACAAATTAGTTACGGTAATTCTCACGCTTGCCGTCGTAGTCGACACCGCCAATGTTTTTCGGAAGCTCGCATAAAACCGATTTGGAGCAGCATCGGGGCAGAGGTTGTGAGCTCTGCTTTCGTGGTCATAGCTTGGCCAGGTCAGTCACTGGAAATCATTCGAATGTTTTAAAGCAAATCGTTCTCTCGGGAGGCGGTTCGCTTGCAGTGTTGTCTTCGGCGGTAGTTGGGAACGGGCAAATTGATGGCGCGCTCACTGCTGGCATGGTCGACCAGAGCATGGAAGCGAACACAAACGCTCGCGAGCCATTCTTCGCCTTCATCTTCGTCTTAATAGAAACGCTGGCTACGACAGCCTGCGCGTTAGAGCGAAAAAGGAACCAAATAAAGCTGCCAGTCTACGAAACGCTCGTTTCCTTTTACGACATACCGATCTCTATTACGCTGCACTAAGTTTCATACAGTTGACAATTATTATTGTGCAGAAATTTCGGACTTTCTTTATCCTTTACACTGCGTCATCGGAATGATGAAGGTTAAGTGCAAAGCGCGTTCATTGTTGAAGGTGCCCACAGTACACTTGCCTAATGGGTTCTCTCACCTGTTCATATCAAGTTCTCCGGTGTTGTGCGGAGACGTATGCCCTACTACACTGTCGAAAAGAAAAGAACTGTAGTGAGGGTGAGACACCATTGCTGTAGAGAAGTTGGTTCAGAGGTAGAGAACCGTAACTTTAGTTATGAGCTAGCTGCCATCGCTCTCGGATGGGATTCAGAAACGTGGTTTAATGCTCGCTACCAGGCATCGCAATGATCACGCATCTGTTTGCTCAAAACGCGTTATATGGTGAGTGTAGTACTTTTAGTGCACAAGTACTGGGCATTCACCCGAAAGAAGCGACATTCCCTTCCACAAGGTACAAGCCGGGCTCTTTCTATGCGCACACAGCCATGTACTGACTCGTTTAGGACCGTTATTTTATCTTTAAAAAACTGATTTACGAACTGCGTGCGATTCGAGACCAGCATTGCTACTTTCTTTGCAGCGACCAGCAATCTTTTTAGTATAGAATATAACACGAGCTCAATTTTTCGCATTTTGTTTTAAATGAGTGTGGTTTGGTCGTCTTCCAAGACCTGTAATTTTTCCCAGTTATATGTACTCTTGCTGACATCTACGCATGCTTTTTAAACACGAGGGTGGTTTTGTACCTTCTGGATTGAAGTAGGAGCGGGTCGTAACATATTGGCATCCTTAATTGACATTCTGCATCGCATCGGAAGCGGAGGGCTTTTGCCAATCTCGGAACGGAAAATCACTCGAAAAGTCCTCCACGCGTGCTCTGAAAAATACCACAATATTAGACACCCATACACTTACGCATATCCATCCGAAGGTTCATTAGACAAGTATTTGTGACAGACAATACACTCAATCAATAGATTGGTCAACAGGTTCGATCAATCAATAAATCAATTAGTCCTCGAGCACTAGTACATTCGACCGCGAAAAAGGCGCAAATTCAGAATAACACAAATGTGTCATACCAAAAAACGTGCAAAACCTCGTAGAGGTGTATGGAACCACACTTGATTACCAGAGATTATTGCGAGTTAGTTGGAAGCATATCAAAGAAAACACGCAAACTCGTGGTACTAGTGCTTAATGGCGTCAATAAACGATGATGGGCTTGCTTACGCACTCAGATCGCCCACAACTCTTCGCGTCACTTATACTATTATCAACATCTGTTTTCCAAGCATTTGGTATTTACGTCATTTTCACTGCTATGACTGGTTGTTTTTGCATAACGAAATATCTCAACGTATAAAAATTAAAAAAAATAAATGGGCGTGGCCTCTACTTAGTACAGAAAGAACCAAAAGATCGCTGCTGCTGACGCCCGGGAGGACATCAGGCGTTCAGGAGCTTCGAGCGGAAAGCTGGTCAGCTGCAGCCGCCAGAAATCATATACTGCTGGCTCACTAACACGGCAGAGACAGCCCAAGCCCTCAACTTCGGTGCGTAAACTTCTTTTTCTTCTCTTACCCACACTCTGCTTCGGCCCAGCCTGGAAAGCATGAACTTATATATCAGGCAACCCAGTAGGATTAAAAAGAAATATTTTACCGCGAATGTAACTCACTGAGTTGTTCTGTGCCACAAAGGTTAGTATTTTATTAATGAGTGGTAGATGTTAAAGGGACACTGAAGTGGATTTGTCAAGCTCCCGTTTTTGCTTGCACTGCGTAGACTGGCTCAAATTAGCCCACTTTTCATCGTTTAGCCGGTTGACAAATCGGTAATTATTTTACAAAGCGCCAAAGAAGAAAAACTACCATGCGCGGTTTGCGGCGGCCGCACCAACTAAAGCTGTGACGTCGGGAGGAGCGGGACCGTGATTGGACGATGCCCAAGGTGAGCAACCAAACAAGTTTCGGTTTCGGTTTCGGTTCTGTAAAACAGAACCTGTGGCGTTGTTGGATGGGCATTCTCAATAACTCAGTAATCATCGTACCGCGCTTCTACCATGTTGTCAGCTGTAAAAATGCATAAAGATAAGCCTCCCAGGACGGCTTGGAATCGTAGCATTCACTAGCCGAGGCCTACGCAGTGCATGGACGCCCTCCGCGTACCCGCAGACGAACAAATGTCATGCGCTTTCCCCCCCCCCCCCCTATTTGGAGCTTGCCTCACTCATGCCTGTACCGTAAAATGCGTGTTCGCACCTGGCCAAGGGTCTGTTCATTCTGGCCTGTGCCCACTGCCCGCAAGCAGTCGGTGCTTATGGACAGCACGCCAACGAGAACTCGCTAGCGCGCCAGTGCCAGCCTGCGCGCGTTCTGTGAACTAGTTCGTGGAACCATGAACGTTGCGGCCCAAACAAAGGTGAACTCAGTGTAGAAAACATCGGCAGAAAACAAAAAAAGTTTACTTGCAAAAAAAAAAAAGCACCTACCCGCGGGGACTCGAACTCATGACATGCAGAACACCCGGCGGCGACACACCTCCAGCCTTAGACAACTCGGCCACGAGACGGGCCACGCCGACCATGGTAATATAAGGTATATATTGTACAACAAGTTTACATTTTTATTTAGTTTTGCCATTTCAAGCAGCTTAGGTGATTATTTGATGTATTGTGCTCGTGCAGTAAGCGTCCCCCGAGTTTCCCCAATAGCTCACGTCTAGCAATTGCATTTCGTAGACGGAAAAGCGTTCGCAGATGCGTAGTCGTGCTGCTGACCGCTGTGCTTGTTCGCCCAGCGCAAAAAAGTGCTTCCCGCACCCTATTTTTACGCTGTACGGTAAAAATATCAGTTGATTTTATTTCCTTAGTACCTATATTGACTTCGCTGACTCTTCTCCCGCCTTCAAGAGGCCTGATATTTTCCTACGGGCGTACCAGTCAGCGAAGCGTCGCATGTGCGCTTGTGCAGCGCTTGTGTGAAGCGACCTTGACTTGGAGCTAGATACAGTGTACAAACTAACCAAGTAAAGAAAGGCCCATTCTTCCATTCACAAACGTGTCCTGGCTTCGTTTCAACTGAGCGAACGAATTGCGACGACCCGTCGGCGTCCGGCGGACGAAACGCTGGGCCGACTGACTCTGTCTGAAGGCCGGGGAGCCATGCAGATAGCGCAACCAATTGCGAGCTCGGCTCCTCTCGACGTCACACGAAAACGCCGCAGAAAATGGGCGAGCGTAAAGAGAGGAGGACAGCATTTTCGAATTAAGTTTTCTACGAAATAAAAGCGCGTAAACGCACCCAGAGTGGTCGTATAATTGCCTGGGGACCCCGGACTACAATTTGCGCAAGTAATCCCGCAATGTTTACATATCACTTCAGTGTCCCTTTAATTGGGAAACTAGGCGTCACTACCCACCACTGCTGATTGCAGAATGAGGATAAAAACATTACCTCTGGAAACCAAGTACCCCCCAGATACCCGCGCATACTAAGAGCTGGCATATGGTATAGAGCGATGTACGAGCAGATATGATGAGTGGGCGGAATCTTCTATACTTCATACAACCATCTTCTATGGTATAAGGGCCATAGCATGGAATATCGATCGTTTGGCCATAGGTTATGATCTACAGCAATATACAATGGGAAACAGCTTTGAATCAGAAACACGAATAATTAGCACCGGAGTACCTCAGGGTTCAGTATCTGGTCCTGTTCTTTTTCTCCTGCGCATAAGTGAGAGAGTGAGAGAGAGAACTGTCTTTAAGGAAGTTTGGAGATGTTAGCCTCCGTTCTTTTTTTGGCCAACGCAACCATATCAATTCACAAATTCAAGAATTGTGTTCAGGAAATTTTAGCTCATGACGAAAACCAGTGGAATAGTGTAGTTCACAAATTGTCCTCAAATTGGTGCTGGCTGTGATTCGTACCGCCTCTCTTACTTATAATGAAGGCAAAGTTCGCCCCTATACTCTTAGTTGTTGTCGCTCGTTTTTAATTAAGTTATGTAGAAAGCCAGTTTCCTATTCATTATCTTGTTTTCGATTTGTGTTACATTTTGTATGTTTGTATTTCCTTTGATTTAATTTTTTAAGGGAAGGTTCGCCTGTGCCAGGCTGTCCAACGCCTTTTGCCCCCCTTTCCGCAGTTTTGCCTTTATTTAATGTGAAGTGAAATAAAGTGAAGTAAACTCGCATTCATTCATTCATTCATTCATTCATTCATTCATTCATTCATTCATTCATTCATTCATTCATTCAGTATGCCTTCGCCAAAAACACCAGAAGTTACGGCGCTCCAGATATAACTCGTCGAGTATCGCGGTTACCAGGAACAAAGTACAGGTTGTTGGCCCTACCAGATATTACATTACACCTCGGAGATCATCGCTCGTTAAAAAGGTTACGAAGTAAGGTACATCGCATGCTCACGGTATAGTAGTATAAGATTGACTGTTGCAGCAACCTCATATAATACGTGTTAAAAATACGATGGTTCATGTTTTGCGGCATTGTCTGGGCCAACTTAAAATATGTAGGGAGCCGTTGCACAGAAAACTGCAATTTATTCGTTTATGGTCGGTTCTACCACTGCATCAGTTACGTCCGTTTTCCTTGGTTATGCTGTTCTTGTAGTTGGCGAAGCATCTAAAAGTAGAGAATTTTCTCGCGTTTCTACAACGTAGCTTTGAAATAACTACAAATAACAAAATGGTCGAAATCATCATGTTGGTACAATTTTTTCGGTATGAAAGCTTTGAAAAAATTCTTGCATGTCAATTATGCAAATGTTTGGAATGAGCAGAAACGACCAAATGCGGTAGCACATTTCGTTGACCTGTTACTGTATTTCTCTTCAGCACATAGCCTAAACTGCTCCATCCCAAATAGAAGGCTTCTGTGTGTCTTTTTTGTGACTTCATAATGAACACTCAATTCTTAAAATTTGGGGGGGTTTTTGCTCCAAAGCTACACTTGAGCGCACAGCCGTAGTACAAGGCTCCGGATTAATTTTGACCGCCTGCAGGGGATCTTTAACGTGTGCACAAATCTCGACAATCACGCTTTATTACGTTTCGCCTCCAGAGACGTCATACTAGCAGGCGACGTCATACATCGCGCTGCGGAAATCCACTGTTATTCTAAACACATTATGCTCCAGTTCTAGAGTATGCAATCCGTTCTCACTCTTGAGATTCGATACCACTTGAGTAACGCCCTGACTCAGACCTTTCAGTTCGTCTTCCATCGCATTTATGTTTTTCATTTTCCTCGGCTATTGCATATGACCACTAAGAAGTGATTAACCAAACAATTGGCACCAGAGGGGAGCTGGACCACTTGTTTGGGGCGTCAGATAGCGGGCTTGTTTCACGATAACCTCCAAACCAATTAAGTCCCACCCATTAGCCGAAACAGATTGTTCCCTACTGCCACCAAAGCGGACCCACTTCTCCGGTATTCAGACCTTCTAGAACAGAATAGGCTTGGCCGAAGAAAATTCCCACCACCTCATCTTCGGTAACTGGAGAAGAAGCCACCGCTCTTCGGCAATTGCAGACAAAATCACCCCCCCACACTCTTCCATTATACCCACCCTATTCAGTATCCCCCCTTTGCAATTTCTGTCCCTCGCCTCGTACCCTGTACCATAAGGTATGGGAGTGCCAACCAATTGCAAACCTACCGCCTTCCCCTTTCCATCTTTTGAGCAGTAGGTGGCGTGCCTGGCCGAGCCGAAACTAGGACACCTGGAACAACTGGTAAAGAGGGCCTGGACTGCAAGTCGCAGCCTGAGTATCCTGGAATAAGGATGCCCTCCACCGGGCGAGTGCCCTTTCATGAGCACTTACGCTCAATAAATGTTTATTCTCTCTCTCCACCCTCCCCCACACAAATAACGCAGTTACTCCTCAGGATGTAATGCCTCCTAGAAATTATGCTAGAATGCACTGTCACGCTAGGACGCGGCATTCAGGGCTGCTTTACGGACAGCGGCACTGCGATGGAGAGCACGTGGTCGCTGATGGGGTAAGGGCCTCCCAACGACACGTGTTGAAAGTTGTAATCAGCCCCCCAATGAGAACGAGGCCTTTTCTGACGGAGGCGCATGCTGAGGTTGGCACGCGCCGTTGTGTTTGAAATCAGTACTGATACTTTTCGGCAATGTGCAAGGCATCTCGGTTGATACCGGTTTGTTCTTCTCTATCTCGTGTAAAGAGGCCAAGAAAACAGAATACGACTTTGTTTAATTTCAAAGAGTTAGCCTTTGACCTCACCCCACGCCAATCCAGGCACGACAGATGTATTGTTATCATAAAAAAAAGAAAGATTGAAAAGCTTTTGACCTTTCGAGCTACAGTGACGTCAGCACTCTTGTTCATTTTTTTCAAAAATTTGTCCATTGGTTGTAAATTGTTAATTCCACAAAGAGTGTTTTAACTAGCCCGACAGCAAAATATGCTGAGTTGGAAGTGAAATATCAGAAATGTGCTAAAGCTGCAGACGTCAGCAAACTAAAAAATTACTGTGTTGCAACCATGGCGTTCCCACAATATGTAAAGCAGATATCTAATTTATTCCGTGAACAAACTCTCCGATAAGGGTACGTTATTGTATTCATTTGATTAAGGAAACATGTCCGGTGTGCAAGTTTATGAATCCGTGCGATATGACTAGTACCAGTAATTATCACGAGCTTCGAGGTGCGTCAATACATCTTTGGAACAAGCGAATGAAGGCTCACACGTAGAAAAAAGACTGCTGCGATGCGACAAAAACTGCCGGTGTGTGGAGTGTTGTTATTGGTTGCAGTGTTGGCGGTGCTGCGTACCACGCGACGTGGGCTGAGCATCTGTTCCCTGCGACGTGTCACAGTCTGTTTCCATGACCTGTACAGAGCCAGACACGAGAAACCGACCAGATTTGTGTTTCCAAAAACTCTGAACGCAGTTTACCGTTGCCCACATCACTGTCTAGGCCACGCAAGCGGCATGCGCCAATCGTGCCGGCAGCGGGAGCAGCTCACTTTTATCTTTGGTACAGTTATTCAATGTGGGTGGATTGGTTTTGTTCTCCTCGTCATAAAATATTCGAAAGTATTTTTTTCTTCAAGAGTTATCGCGTGTCTAGCTTCGGCTGTGTAATTATGCTTTGCCTCGAATGTGTACAGTGTTTGCTTTGAGCTAAAGAATGTCTCCATGTGTCAACCACGACGTCGGGGCTATAAAATGTAAACTTTCGGTATCGACGAAAATCGCATCGTTCTTGCTGCTCTGTGGTCCCCCATCCAAGCAAACGAAGAGCAAGTGCTTCCTGTTTTTTACTAAACACCGCTTACAACGAATTAGTTATCTCTCCAGAAGTTATATCGAAGGTTCACATAGTTGGAAGTTTCCGCCTATTCCAAACACCGTTGCGGCAAAAAGGGCTTTTGCAACGCTTGTATTAAGTGCACAGCCCTTGAGGCGCTCGTCCTTTCGTCGTTGCTCACACGCACGGCCCAAGTATATCAACAGGGCGTCTCTTTGTAGCGCTGACGTCTTCGGGAACGCCCGATGCTTAGAAAGCCAAGCCGTTTATATAGTCATAGGCGTCCGAAACTCGTGAACCATTGGCGCTTGTTCTTCATCTCCACGTTGTTTAGCCGTTGCGCATCAGTGTCGTTACTCTTAAGCGTAGCTAATTTAGTGGTTCTAGTTAATGGGAAAGTTCGCGGGAATGTCGTGAACATTTTTTATCCATTGGAATGTGTAGCTTGCATGTCCTTCTTGTTGGTTGTGACGATGAAACGTAGGTCACTACCGATGAAACGTAGGTCAGTGACCTACGTTTCATCGTTACAACCATGCTTTTACCTGACCAGGCGGTATTCCGTCTGGTCAGGTATAGACTATGTCCTTCTGTTGCCACTCAACATCCCAATGTTTTTTTTCGTTAATAGGGAGCTGTTTTTTTAAAAGTCCATATTTTATTTGTATATATATATATTTATACATTTAACTTTCAAGATTATAGAGAACGAAAGAGAGGAGAAACTTCGAACAAGGTAAAAGTACGATTATCGCCAATCCTGCTTTTACATTTTCGATGTTTCTCTTCTCTTGTATATACACACACACACACACATATATAAATATATATATATATATATATATATATATATATATATATATATATATTGCAAAGGGGTTTATTGGAAGGAAGACAGAGTCCGCTAGACAGGGATCAAGAGGCAAAACCGTCCAACGTGAACCAGCCAGAGGATTCGACTCGAGCCGCGCGATCAGGCACCGGTGATGACAGCCGTTGATCCGTGGTACATGCTCATTCGGGGATTGACCGGTGGGTGAAGAGGGATTGGACGGCGAGAGCACTTCAAGCAATCTTCATTACAATTGCCCCCGGTGAAGCAGGAGCCATCCTGGCGACTTACGGCGATGAAACGACTGCGGGGTCGTAGTAGGGCTTCAAGCGACTGACGTGGACGGTTTCGCTGCCACGACAGCGAAGGTCGGTAGAGGGCGTCAGTGGTTCTACTGTGTAGTTCACGGGAGAAGTACACTTGAGGACACGGTAGGGGCCGTGATATTTCGAAAGCAGTTTGGAGGATAGACCCGGTGTTGTAGCGGGGACCCACAGCCACACAAGGTCGCCAGCACGAAAGGAAGATGAGGCGTGGTCGTTGTCGTGAAGATGCTTCTGGCGACTCTGGTCATTTGTTGTCAGTGAGCGGGCGAGCTGGCGGCACTCTTCGGCTTGTCGAGTTAAGTCCGAAATAGGGTGGCACTCAGACGAATCGGGGCTGTACGGTAGTATTGTATCCATTGTGCAAGACGGCTCGCGCCCATAGAGGAGAAAAAATGGTGAAAAGCTAGTAGTGGTCTGTGCGGCGGTGTTGTAAGCAAACGTTACAAAAGGTAGCACCACATCCCAATTTCAATGATCACGAGCGGCGTACATGATGAGCATGTCTCCGAGTGTGCGGTTGAATCTCTCGGTCAGGCCGTTCGTCTGTGGGTGGTATGCGGACGTAGTGCGGTGAACAATTCTGCACTGAGCGAGGAGGGATTCAACAACCTCAGAGAGGAATACGCGCCCTCTGTCGCTGAGTAATTCGCGGGGTGCACCATGCCGCACGACAAGGGACCGCAAGACGAACCCAGCAACATCACGCGCCGTAGCGGCTGGCAGCGCTGCGGTTTCGGCGTAGCGGGTTAGGTAGTCGACCGCAACAATAATCCATCGGTTGCCGGAAGGAGTGCATGGCAAGGGGCCGTACAGGTCAATGCCGACACGATCGTAAGGACGATGGGGACATGACAAAGGCTGCAGAGGGCCGGCTGGTTGCGGTGCAGGCGTCTTGCGGCGCTGACAGTCAGTGCAAGCACGAATGTATTTGCGCACGAAGCTGTACATTCCACGCCAATAGTATCGTTGGCGGAGGCGGGTGTACGTTTTAAGAAGGCCAGCGTGAGCGGTTTGGGGATCAGCATGGTAAGCAGCGCATACATCCGCACGTAAACTGCGCGGAATCACAAGAAGCCACTTCCGACCATCGGGCATATAATTGCGGCGATAGAGAAGGTGGTCATCCCGTATGGCGAAGTGGGCGGCTTGGCGTCGAAGAGCCCTGGGCCGCGTAGGAGTCGGTGTAGTGGAGAGAAACTCGATGATCTTCGCAATCCATGGATCACTGCGCTGCCGGGAAGCTATGTCGGTGAAGGTCAATGACACTACGAGCGTATCGGTTCCCGCAAGACGTTCCGGGTTACCAGGCAGCGGAGAGCGAGACAGTGCATCGGCATCAGAGTGCTTGCGGCCGGATCTATAAACAACTCGAATATCATACTCCTGCAGGCGGAGCGCCCAACGAGCAAGACGTCCCATAGGGTCTTTGAGGGACGACAGCCAGCACAGCGAGTGATGGTCGGTTACCACGTCAAAAGGGTGGCCGTAGAGATAGGGTCGAAATTTGGAAAGAGCCCAGACGATGGCAAGGCATTCTTTCTCGGTAACCGAATAGTTTTGTTCAGCTTTTGTAAGAGTCCGGCTAGCGTACGCGACGACGTACTCTTCGTAGTTAGGCTTGCGTTGAGCGAGCACCGCACCGAGCCCTGCGCCGCTGGCATCAGTATGGACTTCAGTAGGGGCGTTCGGATCGTAGTGCCGCAGTATGGGTGGCGAAACCAACAGACGCCGCAAGGTTGTAAACGCTTGATCGCACTCCTTGGACCACGAGGACAGGCCATTGTCACCACCGAGGAGCTTGGTCAGTGGCGCAAGGATAGACGCAAAATTTCGTACAAAGCGCCGAAAGTACGAGCACAGCCCAATGAAGCTGCGGAGGGCTTTCATTGACGTCGGTTTGGGAAAGTCGGTGACAGCACGGAGCTTTTCGGGATCTGGTAGGATGCCATCCTTTGACACGACATGGCCGAGAATAGTCAATGTGCGAGCACCAAAGCGACACTTTTTAAGGTTCAGTTGGAGCCCTGCAGCAGTTAGGCATGTCAATATTTGGTGCAGACGGGTCAGGTGAGTCTGGAAATCCGAAGAAAACACGACGACATCGTCTAGGTAACAGAGACATGTCCGCCATTTGAGACCACGCAAGATGTTATCCATCATTCTTTCGAACGTGGCGGGCGCGTTGCACAGGCCAAACGGCATTACATTAAACTCATATAGGCCGTCTGGCGTGACAAAAGCTGTTTTTGGTCGATCAGACTCAGCAACCGGGACCTGCCAATAACCGGAGCGCAAATCAAGGCTGGAGAAGTATTCAGCACCGTGCAAACAATCAAGGGCATCATCTATTCGAGGCAGGGGATAAACGTCTTTCCGGGTGATCTTGTTAAGGCGGCGATAGTCAACACAGAATCGGAGGGACCCATCTTTTTTCGTTACTAGGACCACAGGCGACGACCAGGGGCTTTGAGAAGGTCGGATGACGCCACGTCGGAGCATATCATCAACATGCTCACTAATCACGCCACGTTTCGATGCCGACACCCTATATGGTCGCTGTCGCAACGGCATGTGGGTACCTGTGTCAATGTGATGGGCGACCGTGGATGTTCTGCCCAAAGGAGCTTGCTTGCAGTCAAAGGAAGACTGAAACTTCCTAAGAAGAGCCAGAAGGTCTTTGCGTTGCGGGGGGTCTAAATCGGAAGCGATGGACTTCTGGAAGATGTCGTCAGAGGTGGGCGTATGGGTGGGACCAATCGCGTTCAGCGAATGTAGCTGCTGTGAAGGTGCGTTGTCGGAAACGTCGAGGCTGAAGACGGATTCGACAGATTCAATATTGCCGACAGTTTCCCCACGAAGCAAGCTGAAAGGGCGGGTCGTCTGGTTGCAAACAAACATCGCTGTGCGGCCAGATAGGAGTGTCAGCACAGCAAACGGAAGCGGCAAACCCTTGCGAGCAACGAAAACGTTTGATGGCGTAAATAAAACAGGTCCATCCGCCAGAGTACTGCCGGAAAGGGCGACGAGAACTGAGCTTTGCGGCGGGATATCCACGTCTTCGTCTACGGCCAGCTTTTCTCCGTTAGTAGAGGAATCGTTCGGGGTCGGAGCGTCATTTTGCGAACAGAATTCCACTTCGGCGCGGGCGCAGTCAATTACGGCGTTCTGGTTCGACAAAAAGTCCCACCCAAGAATAACGTCGTGTGAGCACATGGGCAAGACGGCGAACTCAATCGTGTAGAGATTATTTTGAATGGCGACCCGAGCAGTACAGGCAGCCAAAGGTGCAACATGTTCTGAGCTTGCAGTTTGGAGAGAAAGTCCCAGAAGTGGCGTCGTAACTTTCTTCAGCGACCGACACAGTTTAGCACTTATGACCGACACGGCTGCTCTGGTATCAACAAGCGCCAGCGCAGGTACTCCATCTATTAACACGTCAATTACATTTTGCGGAGGTAGGTGAGGGCTTCGGTATTTCGACGGGTACGCAGTTCGTGCCTCAGGAACTGCGCGAATCAGTTTCCCTCTGGAGTGGGGGCGGAGTGGCGGCGCATGGGGGATAGGGAGCGGCGACGGGGTGACGGCGATCGGCGGCCTTCGAAGATCTGACGGTCGGCGGAAAACGAGGTTGGAGGGGGTCCTGAGGACACGTTATGATGTGGTGGTCGTGCGGCGTAGGCGGACGTCTGGGGCACACGAGTAGATGAAGCGACACGGCGGCAGTAACGGGCAACGTGACCGGGGCAGCAGCAAGAAAAACATATAGGCCGGTTGTCGGGAGTGCGCCAGGGATTACCGTACGGCACAGCTGGTGGTCTGGTGGGTGGAAACTGGGGAGCGGGCTGCAAAGTGGGAGGTGCCACTGCTGGTATCGCTGGCCGAAACGACCGGAAAGATGGGTGCACTGGCTGCGCGAGACAGTCGGCGTACGTCATTGGCATGACTGCTGGAGCTGCAGCGACTGTAGCTGTGAGCGGCGCCGCGACTGTAGCTGCCACCTGCGGAACGGCCAGGGGTGCGACCGCTGCGGTAGCGACGTTAGCAGGCGGGAGTGCCTCGGCAACCTGTTCGCGGATGGTCGCCTGCAGAGCAGAAGGCAGGCTGGACGAAGCCTGCTCAGTAAACGGCACCAGCGATAGCTGACGTGCTACCTCCTCGCGGACAAATTCTTTGATTTTCGCGTCGAGCTGCAATTGGTTCGAAGAGAACGTGAGGCTCGAGAGAGATTCCGTGGTCGGCAATGAATGGCGAACCAAGGCCCTTTGCCGGCGCAGTTCCTCAAAACTCTGGCACAGGCCAATCACTTCAGTCACGGATCGAGGGTTCTTGGACACAAGCATGTGTAATGTGTCGTCGTCCACTCCTTTCATGATGTGTTTGATTTTGTCATCATCGGACATGGACGAGTTGACGCGCCGACAAAGATCCACAACGTCTTCAATGTAACTGGTGAAGTTCTCACCCGGTAGTTGCGCCCGTGTACGCAGGCGTTGTTCAGCGTGCAGTTTCCGTACGGCGGGTCGATCAAAGTCACGAGTTAAGTTGTTCTTGAAGTCAGCCCAGGTCTTCATGGTCGCTGCGTTGTTGTTATACCACAAGATCGCAGGTTTTTCGAGGGAAAATGGGACGTTGTGCAGCTTGGTAGCGTCGTCCCATTTGTTGTAAGCGCTAACTCGCTCGTAAGAAGACAACCAATCTTCAACGTCATAGTCACCTTTACCGCTGAAAAACGGCGGGTCGCGCTGACGGAGCGCCCCAGCGCAGATGACCGATGGCACCTGTGGAGGCGGTGGGTCGGCAGCGGCCATGGGTGTGACGGGCATTGGTAGCTTCCGGCTGCGGAGTTCCAGGCTGTACGACGGTTTACCTCAAACCCCGGCTCCTCCACCAATTGCAAAGGGGTTTATTGGAAGGAAGACAGAGTCCGCTAGACAGGGATCAAGAGGCAAAACCGTCCAACGTGAACCAGCCAGAGGATTCGACTCGAGCCGCGCGATCAGGCACCGGTGATGACAGCCGTTGATCCGTGGTACATGCTCATTCGGGGATTGACCGGTGGGTGAAGAGGGATTGGACGGCGAGAGCACTTCAAGCAATCTCCATTACAATATATATATATATATATATATATATATATATATATATATATATATGTGTGTGTGTGTGTGTGTGTGTGTGTATATATATATATATATATATATACATATAAATATACAAATATATAAGTAACTTAAAAATGTCCAGATGTCCAGTACATTTTTCCACCATATTTTCCTGCTTTCGTACCAATCCGCTATTTCATTACCCCCATTGCCACCATGACATTTAATGTTAGTTAACCTTATTTTGACGAGGTTTTCTATTTTATTTAGCATTTCTTTATTTTTACATATATTTTAATTCCGGCTTTCTGGACTGGTAATTGCTGTTAGGGTTAATAGGCAATGAGCATACAACTGTACGTTAACTTCTTTGAAACTAATTTGTAGGAATTCAATTGCTTTTAAAATAGCTGCAGAAACTTTGGTATCATTATTGATGCTCCACCGATCACAGTACCATCACCGATACCGATCGTCCCGTAGACGGCTCGCTCGAGCTGCTTCGTCTTCCTCATATTCGCCATTAAGGCGAGCGACCTCCACGGTCGCCCCTCTCTGCATGAAGGTAATTGTCCCTGAGCCTAGAATCCCCCAAATTGTTGCCGTGAAACCACAACATTGACGCTGGAGATGACGAGCAGCAGGATCGCTACCTGATTACGAGGACTCTTGCTTCGGCAGACCAGATTCTTGAAACCCACGATGACCTCCATTGAAAGGCCTTCGGAAAGGAAATCATACCTCGCAAATGGTCATGTTTATTTATCTTGAGCGGTTCGAGTTTGTAATCCAACAGATCCAGAAGCAACAAGAGGAAATTTATATCAACACCTTCGATGACCTTGCCTTAGGGAAAACATCGGACGAGGCGACGTTCAACGACCGAGTTGCGCCAGTTATGGCGGAGCTTCGTTTTCGAGTGCGAAAACCTTCGAGTGGTGAGTCTTGAGTCCCCGGACCACAGAAGCGCGAACGAAACTACCAATCCTTGAGTTAAGTAACTTTGATGGAGACCGACAAAACTGGCTTCAATTCTGGAACCAGCTTGAGACTACGATACACACTCACCCCGAAATTGGACCTGCGGTGAAATTCCAATATTTAGCCAAACTTTGTGGTGTTATAGAGGGGTTAAAGTAGATTGGTTTACTTTTCCCTTGAATAGCAAAACCGGCAAAGAGAGAGACTACTCAGTCTTCGTCTTCTCGTTTCGCCCAGCTAGCAAGCTATCTGCCCCCACCCCGCGGCTGCGCGCTGTAACGCGCCAGCCGCGGCGGGCCGTGGCTCGACGGAACAAAGGACGCGACCAGTGTTTTCGCTCATTGACATTTATTATAGGATAATAAACATTCAAAGAGCATGCAGGCTAGCTGGTTGACAGCGAGGATCTAGTTCCTCGCCCGGGAAATTTAAGGGAATCGAGAGGTTCGACTCACCGCGACAACAGTCATCTCCGGGGGCGCCTCAGCGCGCTCGCGTTTGCCTCGCTGGGACGCCGATGGCAGCCATTGTCGCCCTCCTTTTTGCCCGATCCTCGAAGGAAGGAGGTCGCTAGGCACGTCCTCTCGCCTCGCTTCCCGAGCTCCAACTCCCCCCCCCCCCCCGCAGCTCGCATCCCGCGCGCGCTCGCCGGCTTAAAGACACACCTACGGCGAGGAGGTAGATCCCCCTCGCCGATGTCTTGCCGAGCAAGTTCCCGCGAGGAGCAACGGAGTGGCGAAGCCGAACCAAAGGGAACGCGCTAAGGTCGCGTTCCCACCTCCCTCCAACCTTAAACGTTTCCGTACGGTGGAAAGAATAGCACACGGGGACATGTAAACGCAATGTTCGTAAAACTATACAGAACATGAAGGTTAGCCCCCGCGTTGTAGCTGTCTCGCACTCGCCGTCATCAAGCAGGCGTCGTCAGCCACATGCACAATCCAACGCTCAGGTGTCGCAGATAACACCGAGGTTGTTCGAACAGGCATGTCATGCACAGATGCAGTCTTGTCGTCGACAGCGGTGTCCGGGGCTGCTTTCGTCAAGACCCACTGGGAAGGCATCAACTGGCCCAATGCAACGGGGGCCGCAGAGTTCTCAGCCATAGGTTCGACGTAGCGCAGCACAGCTCAGTCCAACACGAGCATCGTTGCTCGCACTGGCGCTCTTGTCAGTCGGTGGTGATGATCAGCAGGTCCCATCCGGCCCTGGCTGAAGACAGCAGGCCAAGGTTGGGCTGAAGCCAGCCCAAGCAAGTGCAGCGACGGCGCTGACAGATGACCGCCGTACAGCCGCTGCTCTCAGCCAGGATGCGCCGAGGACGTATCAGCAGGCCCAGGAGCCTCCCGACCGCAAAGTGCGACCCAGCACCGAAGTGACGCCAAGCGATGAAGCACACGACGGCGCCGCCCGCACCAACACGCCCTCCCTCATGGAGGTAAACAGCAGCCGTAGGAAGCTCCCACGGAGCCGCTGCCAGGCCGCCTCCAAGTAGCCGCCACGCCAGGACAGCCGCGAGTGCTCCCCAGCTCTCGAACGCTCGTAGACCCGGAGCAGCAGGTGGCAGCAAAGACATCGCGTAGCAAGCAAGCCTGGGTGACTCAACTCGCATTGCGTATCACATCAAGCATTCCCGCAAGCCCTGAACTCAGGCAAGGAAGAAATGCTATTCCTCAGCATCGGCCGCGTGGCACGACGCTAAACAATTGCGGCTGTCAAAAGACGGTTTCCGACAGCGCACAAAAAACTCACTTTCTTGAGGCGAAGGAGATCTTCCCCTGCTACGTGCAGAACCACTTAAAACAAGCATTCCGACGACACGTACCCCGCCATTCAGTGGAGAAGAGGGGCCGTTTCCCGTCCGTCTGCTACCGAGCCACGTCCTCCTCGGTCGTGCCCTCTCCCACGCGGTGCCGGCTCCGAAAAGCCTTCGGGCAACCCGCATCTTTGACAACGACCGGCAACCCAGAGGCTTGCTCTACTGTCCCATTCGCATAGCCGTGAAGGAGACATCGGCTTTGTCGTCGGCCCTACCCGCTCGCTGCAATACAAACAGCTTAATGAGCGGCGGCGCCCATCGCGTCTTGCGATGTCGGAACGCCCGGTGCCGAGCCGCAATACAAGACAGCCCTTACGGCACCCGTGGCCCCTGGTCACACGGCTCCCAGAGCCCGACTCCCGGAGTCGATAAAAGAGACAGCAGAGAAAAGAAAATCGGGCCAAACAACTCAGCTTCCGTACTCGCTCACTTCGGGCTTGCAATTACAGCGCGGGCTTTATGCCCTAGCGCGTCATGGGTGCTGGACTTCAGAATTTCAGTGCCTCAATTTGCCGCGGCAGAAACGTCCCGCCTAAACGGCGCACTGAGAAAACTCGGCGCTCACATGATCTAGCACAATGTAGCAACGTTCACTCCGCTCTCAAGAAAGTACGCCTGCCTCCGCTAGCGAAATGATTCACGCTAGCCGTAACACTTGTCAGGTTCGGACAAAGAACTTTTCTCACACCGAACAAAGACATGTTCCATGTTCCGAGAGCCAGCCCCACGTTGATGCGCCAGATGTGGGGTTCTAGAGGGGTAAAAGTAGATTAGTTTACTTTCCCCTGCAATAGCAAAACTGGCGACGAGAGAGACTAATCCGTCTTCGTCTTCTCGTTTCGCCCAGCTAGCAAGCTATCTGCCCCAACCCCCCGGCTGCGCGCTGTACCGCGCCAGCCGCGGCGGGCCGTGGCTCGACGGAACAAAGGACGCGACCAGTGTTTTCGCTCATTGACATTTATTACAGGATAATAAACATTCAAAGAACATGCAGGCTAGCTGGTTGACGGCGAGGATCTAGTTCCTCGCCCGGGCAATTTAAGGGAATCGAGAGGTTCGACTCACCGCGATAACAGTCATCTCCGGGGGCGCCTCAGCGCGCTCGCGTTTGCCTCGCTGGGACGCCGATGGCAGCCATTGTCGCCCTCCTTTTTGCCCGATCCTCGAAGGAAGGAGGTCGCTAGGCACGTCCTCTCGCCTCGCTTCCCGAGCTCCAACTCCCCCCCCCCCCCAGCAGCTCGCATCCCGCGCGCGCTCGCCATCTTAAAGACACACCTACGGCGAAGAGGTAGATCCCCCTCGCCGACGTCTTGCCGAGCAAGTTCCCGCGAGGAGCAAGCGGAGTGGCGAAGCCGAACCAAAGGGAACGTGCTAAGGTCGCGTTCCCACAACTTTTAACTGGAAAAGGCACTTCCGCGATATCTGGTATGGCTCCGACACAGGAAGGTTACAAGGACGTGATAGCACTACTTAAGAAGAGATTCGGAGATCAGGCGCTGCTTCTGCGGGATGATTTGCAAGCCCTCATTGAATTGAAACCGGTTTCCTCAACCTCAGATGTAGAGGGGTTGCGAAACCCTTATGACCACGTTCAAATGCATTGCAGAAGCCTAAAACAAGCGGGGTCAGCCCTAGTACATACTGCTCCATGCTTACTGAGATTCTGCTCCGCACACTACCTCCAGATCTTGTGCTTAGATATCAGCAGTGGTCAAAGATGGCCACGGCTACCACCATGAATGACGATCCTACGCAACAAAGTGACATCCACGAGAAGAACTTTGAGCAGCTCATGTCTTTTTGGGGGTAAGAACTAGAATGCTGGGAGGAAATTGCACCGAATACGTCTAACCACGAGTTAGGAGGTACCAATTCGCTTCAGTAGCATACATGTCCCCAACAGTAGTTTGTAGCATCCCTGCCCAGTGTTACATCTGCGACGAGAAGATCTATGTTTTGTTCTTCCGCGCACGACCCATAATCTTGCTTCTCTGTATCGATAACTTTAGAAGAGAAGAAGGTGCGTCTCTCTCGAGAGGGGCGGTGCTTTCGTTGTTTGACGCAAGGGCACTGCAGTTTGCTAGACAATGCAGGAGTAAGGTCACTTGCCGGCAGTGCTTGCGGCGACGTGCTTCTTCGATATGTAACCAAGACCAAAGGATGAAAGTTAACGAAGGCGTCGCAATAACTTATCGTCTTTGATAGGAGGAAGACCCAATTTTGCGGCAATAGTCCCTGCTGTTGCCCTGAAATTTTGAACGATACTGGCTGGAATGACGTGGATTTCTAGATTGTTCCTTCTTGAATAAAATTCCAGTTTTTCTTGTTCCGTTTCCAGGTAAAGAAGACGAGAGTCTCCTGCCGATCATTAATCGTTTTTTGACCGCCTTCGTCTCCTGTTTCTGAATTTCAAAGGATTGCATTATCTCATCAGACTTTGTAGAAAGCACTTCCAACGCAGTTTCCACTGCCATAATTGTTTTTTCTGTGTTTTTCAATCTTCCGATCAGTAGTATTATGCTTTGTCATCTGTAATTCTTGTCTCTTTGCTAGCGCGCCTGCGCGTAGCAAAATTGCGTCCAGTTTAACCAACACTTGTGCCAGACTTAGCTCTACTAGAGCTTCGTACGCCTATGCGGCCTCTTTCCCTTGCTTTGGCGGCAATCGTGATTGCGCCTTTGCCCATGTAAGGCACAGCCGCGATTTCGCCGCATCGGGTGTCTTTTCTTTAGCTTGGCATTTGTTACATCACAACACTTCCCTATATGGTACGGGTGACCACAGTCTGTGCACATCAAGTGCAAGACGTATGGAAGTGCTGTATTCATACATGATAGGCAGTCACGACTTTCTGACATGGCAAAAACATAAAACAGGTACAATAGCGAACACAAATACGGATGAGGGGGCAGCCCAGCGGAGCAAACAAAATACACAGTAAAAAGTCCACAACTAAGCTCACCCATCGGGAGAGCAAAGTTGTGAAGCACGGCTGCCGCACTCCGCCTGACTGCGCCCGTTGACCGCCACTGCTGTCTTTAATAGCCCGCTGGTACAGCTGGCATTGTCGGATTGGCTGCGCCTCAGCTGCCGTAGATCCATCGCCACCCGTCCAGCACAAGATCCTCGGTGTGATATGGTGACGTCAGAACCCCAGCACACGTGTTCCGGCAGAAGGACGATGATCCGCGTAATCATCCAGCCGGTCGCGCAACCGTCCGCAAAGCACGATCCCTCTATGCAGGCGGTTCTATCGGGAAGAGAAAAGTTTTTAAGCGCGTCTGCCGCACTCCGGCGGACTGCGAACATATTACCGTACAGTCTGAACATAATAACTGCGGAGCTGTTGTACAAGCCGCAGATTGGACGTTTCAGAAATGCCAGGAAAATGCCGGTGCTCGTGAAGCTGTGCTCCCCAGCGACTGCCGAGCATCCTGGTTACCCGCAGTGGCTTTAGCAATAAAAACTAGCAAAAACCCCGGGGGGCGAGAAAATGGAGAGCTCTCGTGTGCGCGGGACTCGGGGCGGCCGCCACGCCCTCGCCCACTCCCTCCTGCCCAGTCACTTTAGCAAAAAAAAAAAAACTGCAGCGTTGTCGTCGCGCGCTTTCGGGTGTAAAAAAAAAACTGCAGTGAAAACGCTAAAGTCGGAAAGACACCCTGCTTAAGATCACCGCGGCCGCAACATTCTGTAGAAGCCGTTATGGATGATAGAGACAAGGCTTAGAGCACTGCACGGACCCAGGCTGACCCGAAAGCCCTGGCCCGGTAAGCCCGATGTCGCCTATCGGGCGGGTTGTACCGGGCCCGACTCTGTGACCCGGACCGGACGCGTATTTCCAAACCATATCCCGTAGGGCCCCAGGCCGACCACACCCCCCAAGCAGGTGCGCAGCCAAAGGAGTTAAAAAAATTGCAATTTTTTAACCTCCTTGGACGCAGCACCGTGACGTCTCTACCTATATGTGCGCGACTTCATGCGATGTGAATTTTTTCTTTTTTTTTTACACTCAGTCATGAATTCTGCATAATTTGCACTGCTGGTCATAACAATTTAGGGAAACAATCATCATCATCACCAGCCTGTCTACGCCCACTGCAGGGCAAAGGCCTCTCCCATTATTCTCCAATTACCTCGGTCCTATGCCAACTAGGGAAACAATATAGAAAATATATACCGACCAAGGGCTAAGTAATAGTTGGATTGTACAGCAACTGAAATACTCGAGGAGTTTGATATATGTTTTCTGTACAGGGCTATTGACCACAGTCTCTTCACTGAAGCCATCAGGCCGAGTTTGATATCAGTAATCATGCGTGCTGCCACTCACGCTGTTGCCAATGTCGATTAGTTATTTTTAACAATTTGTGCTTCATGCACACAGAGATTTTGTTGCACAAGATACGTTATTTAAAAATCGTTACCACTTAATTTGGCTCTCTCCATTATTTGACCGTAATCGCCACCAGCTTTTAACTATAGGTCCTGCCCCTGCGACTGAACAGGAACATGTTAGTCGGGTCCGTGACGATCCCACCGCACTAGAAGCAATTAATGCAGTGTTACACTCACTCAGATACGTAATATAAATAGTACAACACAAGTTGCCCACGGAGCGAAACCATCGGCCGCCCGCAAAGCAGCCGAAACGAGGGGAGGGTGAAAAAAGAAAAAATCCACCTCGCATGAAGTCGCGCACATATAGGTAAAGACGTCACGGTGCTGCGTCCAAGGAGATTAAAAAATTGCAATTTTTTCACCTGATTGGCTGCGCCCCTGCTTAGGGGGTGTGGTCGGCCTGGGCCCCTACGGGATATGGTTTGGGAATACGCGACCCCCAGACTCGGGCACTTGTAATGGAAGAATAAGATAAAAGAGTAAGCCAAGGAGAATGAGGGAGGCGACATGGAACAACGAGGTAAACTAGTGCCAATACATTGTACCCTTATCTAGTGACACTAGTCGAGCGCAACCGACAATCGTGCAGAGACGACGAAAAAAGTTCGTACCCACCCCCATCACAATGAATAGTGGTGTAAACCACCCAATCTAACAGGTTTCTAGTTTTCCACTCAACATGGTTCAGAGACGACGAAAGAAGTTCGTACCCACCCCCATCACAATGAATAGTGGTGTAAACCACCCAATCTAACAGGTTTCTAGTTTTCCACTCAACATGGTTTTTTGATCGCACACGATGCAGCCTTTACGTCTCACATAATTGCTACAGCAAACTTTTTTTCATAATTATATAGTGTCTGTGAAAATTTGTTCTTGAAAAAATCTTAGGCATTTTTAATTTTTTTGCACACCTGGTAGTGTAAGAAGATTTTTTTTGTTACTGCACATGCAAAAAGCATCTTAGCGGTGTTTTTTATTTTTGCTATTGTAATAACTGTTTTATAAAAACAATCTACAGTTACATCTTTTCGCTCTGTAATTCGTATAAGTTTTGTTGGTGCAGGTTTTTAAAATTTTTATTTTGAGATTACTAGACAAAGAATTCTAACGCCATACCCCCCACAGCACGGTAAATACTTTGCCAAAAAGGTGAATGTCTTTCTGTCACTTGCGGCGCGCCCACACGGAAACGAAAAAGTCTTGTGCAATGCTCCGCTCTTATAACATCGGCAGTTGTGAATGGACAAAGGAGCAGAAATGGGTTGAAGGGGGAGCAGGCGTCAAGGGGCCAGGTGGGCAAAAGGCAATCGTCATTGGACAAGATTTTCTGCTATCATTATTTGCAGTGCAGAGTACGGACACCTGTAGGCTATGAGAAAGGGTAAGCCGTTTCACTCTTTTTGTGCACTGGAGGTAAAAAGAAATGAAGACAAAAATGTCTCAGCTCCTTAACACATTTATTAATGAGAAAAATGTAGTAGCTACCAGCAAGCAGCCGGGCCCTCGCATTTATTGAGTTATCGGTAACACAAATTGTTTGCTACTCTGGGCCCCAGAACTGTATATCTGCATAGAAAAGCCGTTTGAAATCAACTTTCTCATGCAAAAGTACACTAATGTCAGAGACAGTTATAAGTTCGCCGTAGTTCAAGCTTCTCGTCCCAATTATTTTGCTGCGAAACTACCGCGATCATCGATAGCCAAAGGACTCTCCTCAAGCTCTGCAGACTTTCACTTGAACATAGGGATCACAAGCTCTGAACATCTATGAAAAATATTCGGCGTTTCGGAACCGGGTATACACCAGTATGCGGTTCTTAAACGTGAAACATCTTTCTTACGTTGTTTGCCTTTGTGATTTGTTTCATCGTCCCCATGTCTGAGCAGACATACATTAGTCGAACCCAGGATTATGACTTTCCTTGTAACACCTAAATACAGTAACAGGTCGTTCTATGGAACTCCAAGGTGGCCTCACCCCCTTCGAATTATTGAAAGTTCGAACTAACGAAAGTCAAGCACAAAACCCGTAGAACGGGATTTTTGAGCAGTACATCATGTACGCAAATGAATGTCCCAAAAACACCAGATTTGAAGCGTGTTTTTGCGCTTGAAGGTTAAATACCGAGTGAATGTTGGGAACTCTTACGAATCACCCCTCCGAGTGCTTTTTGCAACACTCCTCGGCTGTGTGGCGAAGTCTCCACTACGTGCGTCTTTCAAGCAGGGCCCCTGTCGGTGACTCACGCTTGCAGTCGACGGATTAAAACAAGCTGCTACATGTCTGGATCGGTGGCTTCTCACTACCGGTGGGATCATACTTCGGTGGCGGCTGACGCAAGATGCGTCAACTTGTCCGAAGGACGCGTAGGCCACTGCGGAGACCTCTCTCCCCTCTCTCGGACTCAGCGTGCGTCGCTACTACCGACCGCTTACGAACTCTTAAAAAAAATTTGTGTGTGTCTGTGCCGTTCGTGTCATGTGCAGAATCTAGAGGGAACGCTTGTTTGTACTGTTAGCGCTTAGGGTATCAATAACACCCCCCCAAGTGCTGTAGTTGATTCCTGTTTGAGCAGTGAATCAATGCTGTCATTCTGCTCCAGTCCTGTACTGTAACATCGCGGGTCGGGGCATTGTTCTTTCGCTCCGGCTCATCTCTCGCCTTGAAGTAAGTAAGTTAAGATTGCCTTCGGCTTCTGCTCTTCTTGGAAGCAGCAAAATTGGCTGGCCGCTGGCTTCACCACGCTACCACGCCCCTGTCGGAGGCGACGGAGCTTGGCTCGGGTACGCCTTTCCGTATACAAGAACGGGTTGTCAGCGGTGGAATGACAACGTCGCAATAAAGGCCTGCTTTTCGCGTTTTCGGCAGTGAAAGCTGCACTGGCGACCTCCTGGTGGTCACTTGCTGCGGCAGGTTCTCCGCTTCTGACCTGGACAATAATGTCATGTATCAGCATGCCCCACACCCTGACAGTGTCCCAATTCGCGTAGTCCGCAAAAGCTGCTTTCAAAATGTTCGCAACGGGGATTACAGATTTTTTACTGTATTACCCTTCTCTATCCGCTTTTCGCCACTTTCCTGAGGTGACGCAGCGTTTTCTGTGGGGAGCAGATCCCTTGCTCGGGCCGTGCACCAGGCGCATAAATGCGGGCTCGGTGGCGTGTAGTCCGAATTATACAGGGCGAGGCTTCTCATTTTCAAAATTTTTTTTAATGATGACGAGAATTCACTTTTAACGGGTCTTTCGGGTTCCTCGGTCTCCTCGAATTAACAAGGCCCCTCACGTTCGAATTAAAAATACGGCAATCATAAGGGTTAGGCTAAGTGCAACTTTAGGATGGCATTGAAATAAATGTAATCATCCTTATTATATTTACTCTTGAGAAAACTCCCAAATGAACGTGTGCCCAATTAAACTGTAATGCCCGAGGACCGACAGCAACCCAAAGAGGTGACAAGCAGCACTAGCACGCCACTTTGGTATTGTAATATTCGTGTCCAAGAGGCGTGGGACCGACACATGCAGATAAAAGATACTCAGATACACGTACACCAGAGCTGTTCCCAAGCTTTCCACAACCAGAAAGGTAATACTCTTAAAAAGAAGGTCGGCGCACTTACTCACAGAACACTAACCAGTTACTTGTTCCAGTATTGACTACGTACTTAGTTGCTTTTACTAACTGGTCATGCATGACCTATTAAAAAGCTACCCGTAATGTGGATCTGCTGAGTGCGCAGCGCGACATAGACACATTCATCACGAACATATCACACCTGGACAGTCAACAACTGGAATGAGCTAGAAAAGCAACGGGATGCGCGAGGATAGCGAGTATTACTTAGTTACCTTAGAAATGAATTTGCTCTTCCTGCTTTTATAGCTAGCAGCGGAAAGTCCCCTGAGAGAGTCGGTGGGCTTGTCGTAAAAATCAAATATTGTAGCGATAATTTCAGAATTAGGCATTTTAATGGGAGCACTACAAGAAAGCGTGTGGATTTGCAAAAACTTTTTAATCGTGATTTGGTGTGGAAAAAGAGCTGTAGTAATTATGTTCAATAATTCATAGAATTTGTTACTCCAGTGAATGTTAGTATCAAATCAGCAGCAGTTACTAAGTATGCACGGTCTAGACTAGTAACGGTTCCACACTTAGTGGTAGGACCTACCTACCGTTCTGGGGGTAGTAAACTCCGTAAGGAGTTAGTAAATGCAGCCGTTACTACCCTTTTACCAGCTTTTTTGCCAAGAGTGAACGACGATTTTTTGAGACCTTATGGGCCTTGTGGCGGTTGAGCATTTTGACATCCAATGTCGGCTTTCGCCCCAATTGGAAAAAATTAGAGAACCTTAGCACCCTGCGTTCCCGTTTAAAGTACAGGCTGGGGTCAACTTCCCGTACGCCTACAGCTCCTGAGAGTGGCCACTCATCGGCACTAGTTTTAGCGTAACCGCATTGTTGCCGTAGCCAACGTATTGTACCCTCCCTTCTTGATTAAAGCAAAAGCGTTGTTCTTGCTAGGGGCGTCTTAGTTCAACCGATATAAGCAACATCTATGTATTTTATTGTTATTTTAGTGTTGTTATACGGTTACAATAAGAGCGACAACCAGTGAGTTTTTCCGGATGCTTTCGGAATATGGGCAACAAACGCCAGTCCCCTCGGAATAGTCGGCCACATTGGCATACTATAGAGGTATCAGGAAAAGGTACCCTCCGCAACACGAATCCCTGACGAGGGTAGAAGCCACCTACTGGAGACAGCTGCAGGCAGGCACTTTCCCAAACCTAAACGTGCTGAGTAAAATTTATCCAACTCGATATGCATACGCATGCCTATTGTGCCATTCAGAAAAACGCACCCTCTACTCCACCACTTGGGAATGCTAAAGCACAATGGCTGTCCCCAAAATTCAGAAACTCTTATGCGGAGCAATGAGAGGCACTGCTGGCCAGCGCCTGCTGTAAAGACCGGATCGGTCTGATTCAGCGGGCACACAAAGCAGCAGAGGCCGTTTGAGCCCTGGGCCAAGGGTGTCCCACGTGGCACAAGCCCTGGGTGGAGTGCCGCCCAACAACTAAAAACTATAAATAAACGTTTTCCCACCCTCATCCATACGTGCACTGTTCGTACGGTTTTAAAGCACAACAGTTCCCAGAGCGTTCCTGTGCATCTCTTCACAGCGCTGAGATGGCTATGTAGGATCTCAGACAGTCACAACAAAAACATTTCCTCATATACCAGGCGTCGGCGTGAATACCAGTTAACGTTATTTCGCGCCATTTTATGCAAATGAAGCTAGAAACAAGAAACACATTTCTCTCAGTCATATTCAACTCAAAGTATAGGTTAAAGGGATTTTGAGGTAGAGCAAAAAATTTTAACTAGAAAACTGTGCCGCGTTTTTTTAATCTGGTCAATAACTAAATCTGGGCTAGTTGGTGACTCGAACAGTCAAAGATTAAAAAAAATTACACCATCTCTCCGAAGGGAACTATGTGGTGATAGAAAACATCTAGGAGTTCGCAACCTTCTCGGCGCGTGCGCGGCTGCTTTCGCGGCGTGGTTGCGTTGACAAGCGGCAACCGGATCAACCTGGCGACGCTGACGTTTCGAAGAGGCTTCTCGTTGGCGAACCGCATCCGGATCCGCTTGGCGACGTAGGCGTCCCGAAGCGGCTTCGCTTTCTCTCAGTGTGGGATGCGCTGCTCGACGGTGGCGTTTCGAAGCGGCTTCACTTTCGCCAGTTCGCTGAGAGAATTGTTGGCGTCCATTTATTTCATCGGACAAGCAGCAACAGAGGGAGCGGTGCGCGGAGAGGAGGGATGGAGCAGCACGCGCGCTATCGCACAGCTAGTGGGGAGAGGGGGAGAGCGGGGTTATCGCACAGCTGGTGGGGAGAGGGGGAGAGGTGCGGACGGATGCCGACGGACGGACATATCCGCGAGCAAGAGATGATTTGCATCTGAAATAGCGTAGTAAATACTTGACTTCTGAGGTAGCAAAAAATATCTTTGAAAAGTCTGTTTTGGTGATACGTTGGTCGAAACACATTTTCAACCATGTTGGAGGTGCTGAAAACGCTTGCGGATAGACCAGTTTATCTTGGCTATGCTATTCATTAGAAAGGCACACTTTTGAATTCCTGTTTTCAATGAGCGCGTTTACAATCGTGTTCTCGACGAGCTCTTCACGTACAAAAAGGTTCAGCTTTTTTTTTTTTGCGATGACCGGCCGAGAAGACCGTTTTCGAGACCTCACGTTCCCGCTCTGGAGGAAATAAGTGGCACCAGTGGCAGGTCGTGGGAGTGAGGGTGCACTGCCACATATGCACAGATCGCTTCCAGGGTTAAAGGAAAGGCACTCGTGTACGGGTCCCCGCATTTTTGGCAGTGGTCTGCAAGCGGGCGCACGAGAGCGGGCTCCGGCTATGAGACACCGCGCCGGCCTCGATGCTTTTGGATGACGGTGTAGTGAAATCTGCTTTATATGTTCAGGTGAGTACACAACCCACGTGGTGTATTGTCTTTTCAGGTTTTAAATTGCTTCGTAACGGTTATACCGGGCTCTATTATTCAAATTAATGGTACAGTTCTCTTTTTTTACATATAATTGCGCAGCACACTACACGGCAACGCGCTTTTCAAGAAGGACGCGAACAATATTCGGGACTTGAAATTGTACCCTCTTTACATCATATTTTCATGCTGGTTTTTTGTTTAGCGGATGTTTAACAGCGATAGACAGATTTAGTTGGGCGCGCGCCCCAGACGAGCGTACACCACGGCGGGGCGGGTCGCGACTGCACATGCGCAGTACGATACGTAAACTCTCCGACGATGCGGTGCTACGCCCGCAACGGCTGGGAGCGTATGTTCCGGGGCGCTGTGGACCTGCTGGACAGCAGCTTGATTCCAAAATGGCTGCTGCCTACGCGATGTCGGCGGCTGGAGGCGAGAGATCCGGTTCCCCGCCTAAAAACGCGGACCGTCGCGTGTGTTTGTCATTGGGCTACAGCGTTTCAGTTCCAACAGGTACAGTAGGCATACCGGCCAGAAATGAACGACCAGGGACAACGCCGATGGCTCCTAGCTGAAGCGGGTGGCGGTGTTTCTGTGCGTGTCGAAGCGGTGGAATGCGCGCAGTGTTGGTGCAGATCGGCAGCCTCCATTTCGGTCATTCAAGAATTTTCGCCTGCGCTGTCGTCGCAGCCTCGGGTGCGAGCCGCGAACGTTGCGCTGAACTGTAGTTGAACTCCACAAATTGTAGTTGAACTCCACAAATAAGAGGAAGTGAGTAATAGGAATGCATTGTATATTTTGTTGAGTTGCTACACCCGAGTGATGTGTATCGCCAAACCACCGTGCCGCCCTACCCGCTGTTTTATTTTGCGTGTCGCACTAGCGCCGCATGCCATGCCCAGTTGTATTTGTCGCATGGACCCGCCATATTTCAGAGCTGAATAAAGTGAGCGTCCCGAGCACTGCGTGCTGCTTCAAAACTTTGGCGTTGCGCGGTTGAGCAAAACAATCGCGACTTGTGTATCGTATTTTTTCCTAAAACTGAATCAAGGTAAGAGGGTCTTTTTTCATAGTTGCAAGATTGCAACGCATTGAAAAAAAAAAACGCTTTCCATCAACAATCTGCCCTGTTTGGCCACGTAAAAAGGGTCGACTCGTGGCCTCCGCGATCGGCAACTGGCGGCGCGCCACCGGTAGCTGATCGCGGAGGGAACGGTCAAATTTGGGTACTTCGCGTTGGGTTCAACAGGTGCCCTGCAAGCGTTAGCGCACGCTACAAAAAACGCTGTACTAAAACTATCCATGGGCGCTTCGCGACGAGCGTACGCTCCGCTCTGCGCCCAGCAATACGCTAACGCCCGGAACACTTAACTAAATCTGTCGAATATCTTAGTCTTCGTGCGGCACGTCAGAAATGTAAGCGTTGCTTCTTACGCAAAAGGGCTGCGAAGCTTTCGCCAGCATCTGTTGCATTGCAGGAAGCAACATAAAACCTCTCTTATTTTTCTGTGTTGACGTGCTTTCTTTCTGGCTTTTCGAAGGTATTTGCGTTGTCAATTCTAGGCGTGGCGTGTCTCGCGGCTGTTGTGGCGTGCGGCGCAATTGTTTTGTTTTTGTAGAAGTATTTTTTAATGTCTTATTTTTGCGCTAGGCAATTCACTGATTTTGCAAGGCTCTTCAAATAGAAAAGAGTGTTTTGATGACGTCTTTAGATTACGCCTTGCATTAAATGAGGTACTATATTGTATTTTGGTTCCAACCTGGGAGTATGCCGGAGGTTCTCGAGTTCCGTCTAAAATATGACGGTTAGTGCTGGGACAAGAGTAGCTCCTTGGCATGATTTTTTAGGCGAAATGGCACCCTTGCTGTCAGCTTTACCACTCCGAGCCTTGATCAGTAAACGGTTTTTGATTTGAAGGACTTGGCGATAATCTTGTATCATTCAAACTGTGCTAAATAAACGCTGAGCGTTTTCTTAGACTCAAACACCTGCAGAGGTGAAGTGCGTATGTACAATTTAATCAGGTGTGATGCATCCCGTTTGCGTGAACTGTCAAAGTAAGCACTGCGCACTTCATACACAGCAGGTTGTTGGGACTTAAAGGGACACTCAAGTGAATTTGTCAAGCTCCCCGTTCAGCTTGCACTGCGTAGACTGACTCAATTTACCACACTTTTTATCGTTTATCCGGTTGATAAGTCGGTAATTATTTTATAAAGCGGGAAAGAAGAACAACCACCATGCGCGGTTTGTGGTGGCCGCACCAACTAAAGCTGTGACGACCGGAGGAGATGCAACTTAATTGGACGATGTCCAAGGTAAGCATTCAAACAAAGTTTCGGTTTCGTTTCTGTAAAATAACATGCTTGACATCCGACGGTATCGTTGGATGGGCCTTTTCGATATCTCAGTAATCGTCGTGCCGCGCTTCTGCCATGTTGTCGGCTGTAAAATGCCTAATAAGCCTCCCAGTGCGGCTTGGAATCGTAGCAAACACTAGCGGAGCCCTACGCAGTGGATGAACGCCGTCGGCGTCACCGCAGACGCTCAGATGCCACGCGCTTTTCCCGCATATTTGGAGCTTGCCACACTCATGCCTGTATAGTAAAAAGCGTGTTCGCACCAGGCCAAGGGTGTGCTGATTCTGGCCTGTGACCACTGCCCGCAAGTAGTCAGTGCTTGTGCTAACAGCACGCACTGAGAACTCGCTACCGCGTCAGTGTCAGTCTCCGCGCGTTCTGCGTACTCGCTCGTGGAGCAGTTAACGTTGCGGCCTAAAAATGGTGAGCTGAGTTTAGAAAACATCGGCCGGAAACGCAAAAATCAACTTCCAAAAAAAAAGCATGTAGCCTCGGAGATTTGAAATTGCGACTTGCAAAATAGTAAAACTAGCAACCCCATAGCGTCAAATCACTGGGCCACGAGCCAGCGCAGCCAAGGTTGGCTATATAACGTATATAATATACAACCAATTTACACTTGTATTTAGTTTTAGCATTTCAAGTACTTGAGGTGACCATTTGTGGTATAGCACTCGTGCCGTAAGCGTCCCCCAAGCTTCCACAATACAGTCAAACCCGTTTATAGCGAACTGCAATATGCACCGCGATTAGTTCGATATATCCAATAGTTCGATATAGCCGAACCCACCTATAACGAGCTTATTGTTACGAGTTCGCAATCTGCGGGAGCCCCCGCCCCCTCCCCAACTCCGTCATCCTCGTATGCAGAAACGAACACAGTAGCCATTACCATACCAAAACAATCCATTTATTGCAAGTAATAAAGCTACTTTGCGCCTTAGCTGCCCACGTTGGAAAAAAAAAACGGCGATTTTTGTTTTCAGTTTCGTTTTGGCAGCTTCAACTAGCATAGCATTCTCTACACGAAACATTGTTTGCACCAGTTCGAGTCCGCGTCCTTAAAAATCTAAGAAGCATTGGCGGAGCACATGGACTGCCGAAAGCGCTTTAATATAAGCGTCGGACGGATTTCACTCGCGACATCATCGGGAACGTTGGCGATCTCTTCCCACCGTTCACCGATGCTGCTGTCTTGGTCCGCACTCGCCGACTGGGCGGGTTCCGTCGCGAGTCCCGCGCATCGGAAACAGTTACGGAAAGTATTGGGCGTGACGTTGCTCCGTGCAAGGCGCAATGTCTCAGTCGCGGCTCTTGCTCCGTGGTCGCGGCCAATCCACATCTCAATCGCCGCTCGAGATCATGCATTTCGGCGGCCATTCTAGGCGCCCAGAATTCGATATATCGGATGTGAACTTCGTTGTAAGGAATATGTTTCCCATGTATTTCCGTAACTGAATTATTTTTGTTCGATATATAGCATAATTCGCTCTATCCAGGTTCGTTACAACCGGGTTTGACTGTATCTTACGTCAAGCAATTGCATTTCTTAAACGGAAAAGCGTTCGCAGATGTGTGGTCGTGCTGCTGCCCGCTGTGCTTGTTCACCCAGCGCAAAAAAATGCTTCCTGCTGCCAAGTTTGGCGCTGTACGGTACACGTTTCAGTTTATTTTATTTCCTAAGTAGCTTTATTGACTTCGCTGACTCTTCTCCCGCTTTGAAGTGGCCGTAGATGTTCCTACTAGCGTACGAGTCAGCGAAGCGTCGTATGTGTACATGTGCAGCGCTTGTGTGGAGCGACCCGGACTCGGATCTTAATACAGTGTACAAAATAACAAGGTAAAGTAATGCCCATTCTTCCATTCACAAACGTCTTGTGGCTTAGTTTCATCTGGGCGAGCGAAGTGCGACGACCCGTCGGCGGGCGGCGGACTAAACGCTGGGCCGACTGACTCTCGGAAGGTCGGCGAGCCATGCAGTAGAGCAGCCAATTGCCAGCTCATCTCCTGACGTCCCACGAAAACGCCACAGAAAATGGGCGAGGGTGAAAAGAGGACGACAGCATTTTCGAATTATTTTCTCTTAAATAAATTCGCGTAAACGCGCTCAGAGTGGTCGAAACATGGCCTATGGACTCCGGACTACGATTTGCGCTAGTTATCCCGCAAAGTTTACAAATCACTTCAGTGTCCCTTTAAACCTCTCAGCTCAGTCACCACTGTCGCGAAGATGACTTGGTCGACCTGCTTCAGAGAAGGACGATGAAGTCCCAGCGCCGATGAACATTTGAAGCCCCATTTATATGGAATATGTACAGGGGTAACAAAAGCGTTATATGGCTCGCGCAAAGGCGACCGCCCGTCTTAAAGGGGTCCTGAAATACCTTCCGCCGATGCGTGGATGTACATGTAACCAAATAAAGCAATGTATTAGCAATCTCCTCCCGCAAGAATTTTGTTGAAGCGATGAATATTAGCTGAGAAATCGTAAATAAAAAACCGAGCATTATCGTCGCGCCGCGTTTCCTCCTCCTTTCAACTTACTATCCGCTGTTGACGGCCAGCGAGCCTTCCCTCCCATGATGCTGCGCTCCTCGGCGGTGACGTACTTCCGCTATTGCGCTGCTCACACAGCCGTCTGCTACGGGCAAGCTTTGTTGACACCATGAATCTCGCACTCCGCTCAAGGCTGGAAAAGCGAACGAAAAATCTGGCCCCGTGTGTGCGGCGGCCTGGGCTTGCCCTTTAGCGGTGTACGTTGCTGCAGAACTTTGCTATCGGCGGCGAACTCGCAGCCGCACGGGGAGGATCCTGCGCCCGCTCCCTTGGATGCACAGCGCACTGTTTATCCAAAAAGCACCCTATAAGATGTGGCCCCGCTGGTGCCGGGTCTTATTTTGTGGCGGAGGTAATTCCTGCGGCGGCATGTGAAAAAGACATTATAAACCGATACAGAACCCGTGCACAAAACGCCAGTTCAGCTTGGGCCGACGCGTGGTGGAGAGCGGCAACGTTGGCAAAACATGCACCGCCACGGCTCTGAGCTTCCTCGCGCTGGAGCGAGCACCATTTCTTTGACAATATCAAACATCAGTTGCCCTGGCAACAAGGCACAAACCGCTCTAGAAGTCAGTTACGGTTGCGTGATCCCGGTTCTGCTTGGCGCCCCACCTCGCGGCATATGGGCACTGCAGGCATACTACTCACTCCCATTTGGAAGTGCGAGATGCCTTTGGCATTACAAGAGGCGATGGTGTGTGTGTTTTGGACGCCTTTGTTTCGCGATGAAATGCGACGTTGTGCTTCTGCGGGTGGATAGTGCTTCCCATGGTCTGGATTATCTTTCTCAAGCGGCGTACGACTGAACCTCGCATGGGGTATGCGCAGTGTGCGTGGCTAAAAGCCATCTCGGCTTGTGCGCCAGAGTTAAGTGACTTGCTGTTCGTCCCCGCAAACCGCGCGCGAGGTGAGTGCCGAATTTACGAGGGGCAGGAGGAGGCAACCCATCGTCTGTCAATCGCGGTTCGGCCTTGCAACGCATGTTGTGACGTTGTATTCGTTCGAAACGCATCACTGGATTGTTTGGAAATTTAATAAAATGTATGCGTCAAACCCGGGCATTCGGCTTCAGGGCGTTCTCTGCTATTGCACGAAAGAAGTGCCACGGGGCTTCAACGCTTTCTTTATGAAACGTACTCAGGTAAGAGAATATCCATGTCGTGTTATGGCCGTGTTGCATTCAATACGAACGGTTAAGCGTTTGTTTACACTTGTTTCGTTTGTCGTAAAATGTCCAAGCACTCCGGCACTCCGCTGGCAGATCAGTCGGCGAGCCGACGCTGAGCAGACGACTCACATCTTTGCCGGAAGTGCGTGAAAAAGCCGCCCAATAGCAGGATGTCTAGCTCATGACGAAGATCTGGGAATGGATGATGTAGACATGTGAAGATGGCGGCGTCCAGAAACACGAAGGAAAGGGTGGGAAAAAAGCGACAAACTTTGCAACAAAAGTGTGAGCTTTCCGCTGCGCGTAAAAGGGTAATACTTGGCACAGATGATGTTGACGACCCAATCTAACGATTGCGCTAGTCAATTTAGTGTGCTCAAAACGCCTTTCAGAGCCCCTTTAACTCGGTGCCTGCGAACAGCCGCGCTCGGGCTGCCTGACCCGAGAAATTCACAAACGCATGTTATAAGTGCGGTGAAATATCCACCCTATTCCATGCATCCTGGGGTTGTCGTACTATATGGCCCTCAGTAAACACCAACACCAAGTTATTTGAGCTATGGGAGGCAGCTCTGGCCAGCTCTGACCCTGGGGTTCAGAAGTATGTGATCTTTAGGGCCAATATTAGCGCAAAGGAAATAGGGGCCCTGGAAGGAGGCAACCTACCCTAGTTCAATCAAGACCTTTCAGTTCAAATAAACGTTTCATCTCTCTCTCTTCCGGCTGGTTTTATTGACTGAAATTCAAAACAGCGCAAACATACGGGACAAGGAACCACGACGCATGGCGCTGAGTAGCAACTGGTTTGTTTATTCAGTTTTTTTTGCAGAATATGCCCAAACATGGAATACGAGAAGGAATCATGATAAGAAGTAAGTACATGATTCATTTTCACCTTCCTTCCTTGGGTATACCTTGCAAGCAGTGGAATACTAACTAAATTTCAGTTAGTTTCGGCCAACTAGCCTAAACCTCCGTTTTAACGATGGTTTTATACCCCCGGGGGTACGTTTAAGCCGTGAGCAGTTGGATTCCCTCCAATCAGGACTTTAAATGGTCGCTGTTTTAACACAACAAATGGAGGCGAAGCGATTGCGTCTGCGGAGACCGCCGTGACGGGGAAAGATAAGGCGACTCAGCGGCGCCGTTTCCAGGCGTGTCTCTTCGTGTCTACCATGATCCGTTTATCCGAGGCACGATTCATCCGGCGGCTCGGGAAAGGTATAGAGCTAGGTAGCGGCGTCTACGGACGTGGGCTTGCGAAAGCTGGCTGAATGACATCCTGCCGTCACGTTACGTTTTCTTTTATCCATGGCGCCAACAGACATTCAAGCATCGACATTTGTGACGGCGCCGCCGGCGAAAACGTCCTCCGCATGAGCCCCCGCGCCGGCTTGAGGGAAACCCCATGTTTTTCGGAGCCAGTGGGGCACTTTTGTATGTCTCTACTTAACTCTCGTTTGAAAACTGCTGTGTCTTATGCAACGTTCGACAATTGCATTTGCAGCGTCCATCATTCCTGTTTGGTATGGTATCGGTGTGTTTCGAAAGTGTATGCAAGTTTGAGTTGTCGTACCTTCGCACCCCAGCGAGTTGATTCTGCTTTCTTACGTGTGTTATTTATATACGAAAGTCCAATAAAATCCTCTGCGGTGTCAAGCAAGTGACAGACCAATGCGAGAAAGACCGGGACGGGATTTTCATAAGAAATGTCAAGTCTTTTCACACTAGAAATTGCTATCAGAATGAAGCCGTAAATCATATATTCCCGTGTTTGGTAGTGTGTTGCAATGAATTCAATAAAATGTTTGGAGCGATTGTGTTTCGAATATTCTGAATATTGTGTAACATAAGGATGGACTGCGGTGCGTTGTGTTTTGTCACGCACTGCACTGTTTCCGTTTTGTACTCGAGAAATGGTGTGCAGAGAGGGAACAAAGGGCACGTAACCATGGTCTATCGGGCTTCCCGTATGCAGATGTAGTAGGCCAACACAGGGATATAAGCGGCACCCAATGACCAGAGATAAACCGACATTTAGAAGGCGCTTACAAGACGTCTTATGCAACGAATCAGTAATACACCGAACACGAAGTTTACAGGTACTTTGTATTCTCTAAACTAAACCAGATTTTTTTCCTCGTTTACAAACCGGTTTTAGATTGTCTTGAAAAGGTGGAGCCCGCAGGGAATTAGTAGTGATATAAGACATCTTTACAATGACGGGCGTCTTTTCTGAGGCGTTTTGTTGCCAGTTTTTTTGTCTGGGATTTACGCAGCTTATACGTTTTGTAACCTTTTTGGGCTAGCTGGATTAAGAGCAAATGACACACAGGACGAGCGGTGGAGTACGGGGTGTCCACTGCCTTTAGAGTCAATCCTTACCGCTTTGACACTGGTTCTTCAGATGTCGCTATTTGCATTACATGATCGATAGGCCCCAACACAAGTACTGCATAAGGTGTGCGAAAAGCCCTGTTTTGCTAAGGAGCTTGACTGCAATATTTTCTTAAGTGTATCAGTATTCGGTGGCATAAGGTTTTAAACAGAAGGCTTATTTATTTTAAGAAAAAGATGTAGCAAAGGATTTTTACTTTAACCATCACGCGGTCGTGTAGCTTCTGCTGCCTGGTAGAAGAAATGCACTTACCAAACCGCATGTGGTTTCAGTGTTGCCGCGTACCGGCCCACGTCATAGAGACGGCGACATCTGATGAATCAGTTTCGCATTGCATCAGTTTCGCTCAACCATTGTAGCTTTGGTATTTATTGGTCTCACAAGAGTACCATGCGAATCATCCGTGCAGCTCTACAAGAAGGCATGTGCCATCTCAGGCGTACCTGTAGCTGATTGATTGTAGGGTTTAACGCGCTGACGCAACGCAGGCTATGAGGCGCGCCGTAGTGGAGGGCTCCGGATTCATTTTGATCACGTGGGGATCTTTCACGTACGCCGAAATCTCGTACATACGGGCGTTTTTGCTTTTCGCCTCCGTGAGAAAAGCGGCCGCTGCGGCCGGGAATCGAACCCGCGACCTCGTGCTCTGCAGCGCAACGCCTTAGCCACTGACCCACCACGGTGGGTCGTACCTCTAGCAACAACAAGCATTAAATCGTATTACACCTGATCTAGTGTTTCAGAATAAGGTGAATAAAATGTGTAATGTGTTGTAATAAAGTTTTGTGATGTTAAGATAGCTCACGTTTTTGGATCGAAGAGGTGCAAGAACACTTTGGAGGGTTAACATCTTTTCCGAAAGTTTGAGCTGGGCGAGGCTGGACCCGATTTCAGGCCGCCTCATTGGACGACTGTCTAAAAACACTAACCATTTGTCGCATTCGTTCACATCATTTGCACCGCCTGCGCAGAGCACAGCTTTAACGAAGAGTACGTGTATAAACTGTACATGCAATAGTTGGCCAAATTTCTCCTCGTGCTGTAATCAACACACGGAACCACAGTTTCCCCGAGTCTGTGGCCGGTGCGTTGGACCCCATAATCTAGTTTGAACAAAACTTTTAACATTGTATCGGTACCTAAATGTATTTATAAAACGAATATCAGCCCTTTCGGATCGCGTACTACGTTCCTCGCCTGGCTACACAACACCAAATCGGCTGGCTGGAAGGACAACACGAAATTCGTCATCGTTTGTGCCAGTGCGCGTATTTCTGCGTGCTTGTTCATACGTAGGTTCGTGAGTGTGCATATGTGTGGACTTTTGTTTGTGTCTGTGCACGTTAGTGAAACATCGATTCCGTGGCACTAAACAGAGAGACGCTTTGTCAGTATTTAAACATCATCCTTTATATTTTGAAAGGTTTTCAGGTGCCTACTGATCGTAAATCTACAGGAATCTCAAGCCCACAGACAAGCTAATCGTCAAAAAATAGAATTTAAATAGTTGGTCTGACGTTGTGGTTGTACGAGAAAACTGCATATTTTTTTTTACATACATGTCAGGGGGCCTTCCCATTCGGCATGGCTGTACATCCGCAGCTTTGTTCAGATAGTACATACCGAAAAGCCTGCCGTTGCAAAGGGGCGGGCTTGGAAGATCAAGATATTGATATTATTTATTCTCCCTTACAGCCAGTAAGCTCACGCGGGCAGCTATGACATATAATGGCATCGTACGTCGGATTTAGGCTTCGGTAGAGCAGAAATATTATTGCAATCAATACGGGAACAGCCCATTGATGCGTTTGTCCCGGCGTAATTACATCAACGGTGTTGATTGTTATCTTACATAGTCAATCTCTTCTTGCCCCTTTCTTTTCTTTTCATTTGCGAAAAAATATGCCCTCATAAAGAGGTAAAAACACTAGGAAAATATCGATACCCGGGAGGCTGCTTTTCAAAGGGATTTTGCCAGCAAAAATTGGCGAGAAACGAGGAGAAGGGTACAGGATTGGTTGCTCATTAGAATAGAGACTCCATTATGGTTTCGACTGCAACGTCGAAGTCTCCATTAGCAAAATATGTCTTATGAAAACAATTTCGCCGCTTCTAATTGTGGGTTTGTAAGAGGGAGATTTATTCCATCTGTATTATTCACTCAGCCGTGAACATAATGCAGTCCTCTAGGAGCACCCCATCGCAAATTTTCAATTGTTGCTCCCGACGCTCATTTCTCTAACTGCATGTACATACCTTAGTAGTCGATTTCACTGTCATTTCTTATACTTTTCATGTTCATTCCTTTCGCTTTTTGACCCCGTACCCCGGCGCCAGCGGGAAGTAGCAGTCCCGACATACAACGTCTTTTCCTGTTCGCAAACGTTTACTGTCCTCCGCTCTGTGATTACTGTTGAGCTGCTTCACGGCGCAAAACCTACGGTATACCAATTAAACCTATTACTTCTTGTACTCTTCGTTTTACAGATGCTACGCCTGTGAGCCGTCCGAAGTCGGCGTTCAGTGAAGGCAGCCTTCTGTTTATTTCTTGATCCTCATCCACCAGGGTCAGCCCTTGCTGCGTTCTTATTTTAGAGCTCATGCTTAGATGTTTTGTTACTGAAGTTCTTTGTTCGAGCTGTAGTATTCTTATTGCTGTCCTCGTTTGCAAGCAAGACGTCATTTCTCAGTAGCGCGTTTTGCGTCATGTCGCTCAGTGTGCAACGCCACCGCAATCATTTACTATCATAGGACAAAATGTCGCGCACAAGGTTGTTTTCTAGGTTATTCCAGTCTACCGGTGTGTCCGCAACGATCCCCAAGCACAATTGATACTCCGCAATGAAGCGAATCCCTAAGCGCGATTGCGCGGGATTTCTCCAGGGTTGCAGAGAGTGGTATATGCGCCTGAAAAAGAACTCGGTAAACTTGGTTGTCCTCTACTACGTCCAACTTTTCGGCGCTGTTTTTCAAGCAATGTGGACCCAACTAGGCCAACATCAAGCATTGCTGGGCTTTTTTAATTTCTCTACGACTAATTCAAGCACTTTTAATTAGTCGCATCACATACTCCACCCCATACATCGCCCTCAAACCAAAAGAACGGGAGAAAGTCGATATACTAATTCGAAAAGCTTTCAAAATTGGACTTGGCCTCCCCGCTCAGACGTCTACCTGTCGTTTCTTACAACTCAGAATCCACAACACCCTCGAAGAACTCCTGGAAGCTCAACGCAACAGCCAACTCACCAAACTCCTCCTTACCAGTACCGGTCGACACGTCCTCCAGGTTCTCGGATACCCGACCCCACCTGCTTCACAAGCCCTTCAGCGCATTCCATCTTCAATCCGGTCCCACATTACTGTATCCAAAATTCCTAACAATATGCACCCAGAATTCCACCAAGGTAGAAGGCTCTCCCGGGTTAAGCATCTGCGTTCACAATTGCACTCTCACCCCGATACTCGCTACACCGACGCCGCCCACTACCCCACACGCCAGGCTCATGCTCTGGCGGTTGTAAACTTAGGAGGCAAACTTCTCCCCTCCCTCACAACTCTCTCGACATCAACCACCACTGCCGAAGAAATTGCCATAGCCATCGCCGCTACAACTGGCTCCGAATACCTTACAATAATAACAGATTCCCAGCCATCCTGCCGCAACATTCAACGTGAACGCATCTCACTTCCTGCATTACGCATACTCGCATCAATCGATCCCCTCCCCGAGCTGTACATTGTCTTGACCCCCGGCCACTCGTCCCTCGAGGGAAATGAGGGGGCTAACGCCACTGCCCGCGCCCTTCCACACCGGGCATTTCCCTCAGGAACAGAACCTACGGTCCAGCCTCCTCCAACTCCCGCTGTTCCATCACGTTAACACGACATCCTGCACCATTATCGCAACCTTCGCCTCACTTTGCCTCAACCTCACCCTCAAATAACCAAGGAGGAAGCAGTCACTGGCGTCGATTACAAACAAACACATATTACAACGCACCCATTCTCCACGCTCTCTCCCCTACCCAATACACCCTCACCTGCCAATTCTGCGCCTCTCTTAATACTACCTACCACATGGTGTGGGCCTGTCAAAACACCCCATCGCTTACCCCCAATCCCAGACCTTCCCCAGAGCAGTGGGAGGGCCTGCTGACCAGCTCCCGTCACGCTAACCAGATCTTTCTGGTCACCCGTGCCAGGGCTGCAGCCAAGGCCGAGGGGTACCAGGACTGAGGTGAACCCACCCCACCGAGTGACGGCTCAACCACCACCGTCTGCTCTAATAAATGTTTCTTCTCTCTCTCTCTCTCTCTCAGCAATTCTCGATAATAGCTGCGCGCTCAAATCTGCATCCGCTTCCGGCAGTGGTACAGGGTTGCGGTAACATTACGTCCGCGGGATGGTTTGTGGGCCTCACGGTCAATTGCTGTTCTGCACATAAAACTACGTTGCCACCTCAGAGACCCGTGCCTAAAGAATTCGTCGCTGCCAACAATGCGCCGCGGTACACCACGAGCAATTGGATAAATTGGAGTGGCACAGTTGCAAAATCAAGTTTCTCTCACTAGTAGGGGCACCAAGGAGCGGACTCTCACAAATAAAATAGACTGTCATCCCATATTTACTGTCTACTCATTGACAACGGTCTCGATATAGTCGAAGCCGAACAGTCCTCTTCTCACGAATCTTTAGATCACAGATTGGGACAATGATCGCCACTGCCGTTATGATATCGTCACCACAAGGGATCCGACCTCTCATTTCTTTTCTCTCCTGCACTCACGTTTCTGTTCGTAATATAATTAGAAATGAAATATATCATATGTGTATAAGCAACAATTCTTGAACTCCCGCAGTATTCATAACTTCCATAAAGGAGCCTCCGTTCTTATACAATCTCGCGTTCCCGTGCCAGAGTAACCTTCGGGAATTGCAAAACAAGCCCCAAAATTTTCTGAGCGCTTCATCCCCCTTTCCCCTTCTTCCGTCCTTTTTATAAGCAAAACCATTTTCTGATGGCATAGCTGTGTAAATATTTCAGAATGAACATAATTTTTTTTTGGCTTGTTAAAAAAACAGCTCCTGTTTAAAATTGTCATTGCTCTCTAAAGCTCGAAAAGAATGACAAGGTTATATTTGACCAAATGCACGTTCATCTTTTACTCTAGCGGTGATTTATTACACTCGCCAAAAAGATTTCTGGCTATTCCTCTGCACTGAACTATTTTAATCAGCTGGATTGCAATAAGGTTTTATCTAATAACAGCTGAGTGGTTTAAGGGCTTCCAAATTCATTAATGTCTGTCACGCCAGACGTATGTACACCGATGGGCGGACAGATAGTGTCAACCCCTCGACGACCATCCAGTGTGCAATACGGATCGTCCTTATATATGCACCGAATGAACTACCAGACCTTCGTGTATGAGCTTCGCGTACATATCTACACCGGCGATCCGGGTCCAATTAGCTTTCCCAGCACCAAAGCTACTGCAGCTGCAGTATCTTCAAACGCCAGTCTCCGCATTATGCAATATTATCTTGCAGGTTTTCTGAGTGTCACTTTGCAGCGTCATATCCCAGCGTCAAACCAGATCGAAATGTGCTCTATTGGCGGTTGATCAGTTACAATTGACAGATACAGTGTCGATACATCGGGTGAATAGCGTCTCGTCATTTGCCAGACAACAGCTCTAGAAGTAACATTACTCACTAAAGCGGTAATCACGACCCAATATTGTCATGGTAATGGACCGCGAGAGCTAGAACTCCTAGATGGCGGTTCTAGTAGCATCCCAGGAGGTAGTGGCTGGGTCCAACAAGCGAGAGGCGTGATATTCCACCCATTTGTCCTGCCGTCCTGGGCGATGTTCGAGCTGAAGCAGGAGCTGAAAAATGACCGGATCGGTACAACCTTCTGCGGTGTCGGAATAAGGGGAGATGCTAGAGAACCAGACCAAAAATGCGCAGGAGTTGTGGAGTTCCCGGAAGCTAAGCCTCGCAGAAAAGAGAAGTTGGCCCTATTGGGGTCAAGGCCCTGGTGAGGAGGCTGACGCTCATGCTTGAATCGAGCCCGGCGGTGCGAAACCCAAATCTTAACCTGCGCGAAAGGTGGACTGTCCAATGTAGAACACTGCGATGTGGTGTGATGTGTTTGGACAGCCTTTCTTTGACTTCTGAAATGTCCAAAATGCGTCTCTCTGTCTGTCCATCTGTCTTAGTCTAGCTTTAGCCAACAAAAAACTTCGCAAAAAACAGTTGAAAGAAGGCTTGAACACCAAGTATACGCAAAACCCTTCCAAACTTCGAAAGCCGCTATCTGTGACTCATACACGTCCTCATTATTCACAGCTAATGCAAATTCCCTTATGTTGGAGACAAAGTATAAGTACGTAGACAAAATTTGTAGGGTTCTTTTTGGAAGAATACATGTTTGATTTGATTTAGCATAGCAAATGAAAATTGTAAGGACATCCCGGTAATCGTCTACTAATTCGTAGATACTATTACGACGCTTCTGTCCTCGCGAGTATTTTGTCCCCAGATGTTCGTAAAACTAGAGAGTTCGGGTTACTTTATTGTTCTATTTCACCCTATGCTGTAATTGGCTATATTGTGGGACTTTTCACTTCATTTCTCTGCATTTTTGTTCTTTTCCTTTTTCTGTTTTTAACAACGACCTTCCGTAACACTGTTACGATTAGGTGTGCTAACTCCATAATTTAACATTTTTGGAAAGATGCAGGGCACTACCTGGGTATGGCTTTTTCACAATTGTTGTGTCATGGGTAGTTTGTCGTTTGATATTTTTACGCTTTTCAATGTATTAGGCTCGTGTATGTTTAAAACACAGAATAAGAGCACCTAGGCTCATTTCGTGCATGTTTAAATATGATAGAAAAGATCAAAAACCGCGATTTAGTCTACGAAGTCTGAAACACCTCGCTGGAGACGTCTCTAGCAGGGGACGCTGCTGGAAACGGGAAGCGAGCTGAACGAGTTTCAGAGGGACTGTACAAGGCACGGGCGCTGCCTGTAGGGACGCAGGTGAAAGGCTATTAGCGGCTCTTTCCGAAAGCAGCCGCGAGTCGCTTCGGAAAGATCCTCGCTTTCGCCGCTGCTACTGCGGCACTTTCACTGCAAAGAGTCACCGATTGTATTGGCTGGAAACAGATATGTATGTGGAGCAGTCACGTGTTAGCAAATGCGATGTATATACGGGAGTACCCGGACAAAAAGTCCAACAAGACTTTCCTGTTGGGCTGACAGCACGCCTGTGGGGCCAATAAGAAATTCTGTCGGCACTCTATCGTCCGAATAGCCTAGTCTTCCAACAGGGAGCTTAACCTTGATGGCGTTTGTGGGGCCAATAAGAAGCTCTGTCGGCACTCTATCGTCCCAACAGCGTAGTCTTCCGACAGGGAGCTTAACCTTGATGGCGTTTACCGGCTCGCCAACACGATCAGTGAACGCCAACTGACGCCTTGTTGGTAATCAGCGGCGCGAGCGCGCCATCAGACAGAACCGACAGACGCCCTGAAGGTGTTTTTAGGGCCTAAACAGCAGCGTCTATGTCTGGCATAGACGCTAGACGTCAACGTTTGTGTTCTGATTTTTCCCTTCAATAAGTAACAGTCAGACGGACGATAACATAACGATGTCAAGATATGCTTTGGCTCGATCATACTACCGCAAGCACAATAGTTTGTTTCTGCAGCCTCGGTTGCTCTTCGTCAAGAACAAACTGAATCGGCTGTAGAGCTTTCTTCGATAGCGTGTATGCAGGGGTTCTATCTTCCTTTTCTGCACAGGCCGCCGGGGGCGGCCCCTGTAAAATCTTTTTCGCTCGTCGCTGCCGTCCACAGTACCTGTTTGCTGAACCTATTACGTCGCCGCCACCGCATGCTTCGGTCACTTTCTAATATTGCCTTGCATTATCCCCACTTGTTACTAACTCAGAGGTTTTCGCAGTGTTAGCAGTCGTTTTACACGACGGGTTTGATGCGCCTGACATGCCCGGAGTGATATCGCTTGTAGTATTAGCGCGACGTTGCTTGTCTGCAAGACGGTGCCGGACAAACAAGCGTTATCAACGCCAGAATTCTAACAGCACATTCCATTTCATTCGTGGCTACCGTGGCTTGCGCAGAAAAGCTCGGGTTGACCTGCGGATAGCTTTTCTTGAGTCAAATAAGGGAGCTTTGGCTCAATCGCTTGCAGCGCTAGCAATGTGGCCTCGTCTGCAAGATCGGTGCGTGAGAAACAAGCGTTAGGACAGCCAGAATTTCAAAAATGCACCATAAACTAGACACAAACGACACAATTCGTTGACAGCTTACGTAAGTATACAGTTGTTTTAGGCGCTCCCCACTGCCCGCCGAGATAGCTGAGTGCCAGCGCGTCCGCTTACTGTTTTGAAGGTTCATGGTTCGATGCCTCGTCGAACATCGCTTTTTTTTTTCCCGGGCGAGGGTTTTATTAGCCCTTTTTTTTAAGACCAGGGTAAGCGCCTGTTCCTTGCTTTCCATCATGCCGACATTTAACACCCTCTTCCTAAATCCAAAGTAGCTTGTTTTCTTGCACCTTCTCTCTTGAGAAGCCCGCCGTGAAAACAAAACTAAAACAAACGTCAAAACTTCTTTACAATATCAGTATTGTGTATTCACTTTTGCGTTTAAAAACCTCAAATTCAAGTTATAAACACCTTTCAGACTTTGTAATCAGAAAGATAGTTAGCAATATTACAGCCCTAACACAATTTCTGTCAAACATAGAGGTGCTGCTGTTGAAGTCTTGCAACTATCTTTCACTTTTTGCGCGTTTGTTCATGGCGTTTTGTGCCGAGTGGATGCTGGCGTTATTTGATCAGTTTTATTTATTTCAAGCTTAAATCATAGTTATAAAAGCTTTATGGGTGATGTCTACCCTTCCAACCTACACGTGTGTTGAACATGGGGACCCCGGAAGAACGATCATCGCCGGATAAAATACTGCGCGTCAAAAGTGGATGACATTGCATCAGAACAAAGCGTGGTGATGTCCACGAGATGAAGACAACAGTGAAGGAGAATTGTACGTTGGAAACATCGTTTTTGCTCGGGTAAGTACGCATTTTTTATTATTCTGTATTTGGTTGGAACGAGTTCTGGTGTTTATGGGTCAGTGGATCACTAGACCCCCATCTCATTTGCTCTGAGAGCCTACTGAGAGCATACTTGTTTGGCGCCCAGTCCACCGTTTCCGCAGAAGTCAGCATCAATTTACGCTGAAGCGAGACCTTGGCATGATGCTCGCGCTGTAGTACACGGCTGCTAAAAAAAAAAGAAAGCGTCCTCTTGATTCCATGGCTGGCGTCTCGTAGGTGTTGTGAAGTCTCCCCCCCTACCCGAATTCCGTGCACTGCGCTTCCCAGCTATTGCGCTCGCGAGACCGGCTGCCGCCGTTGCGACATCGGGGTCTTCGGGCCGCGATATGCGTGCCGTTCTCGTGACGCTCGGCAACAGCGTCGTGAAATTGTCGTACTCGCTCGCCAACGCGCCCCGACAACGTACGCGTCGACGGGGTGCTGTCGGAGTCGTGGTGGAAGAAAATCAGGCAAGAGATGAGGACGCAGGAGGTGTAGTTAAACCGATAAGAATTTACAAAGTGCAAGGGGAAAAAATAGTATGCAAGGGCAGGAAACGGTGAGAGAGTTCGGGCCGCGCGCCAGCGAGCGAGTGCGGCGATTTCACGACGCCTGAAGTTGCCGAGCTTCACGAGTCCGGCACGAATATGACGACGCCTGTCTGAGAGTTCATACAGGTATAGAATTCACATACGTGGTAATTGAAGGTGAAATGCGTGCAAGTGGCCTCGCAGGGAATTAGCATAGTCTCGGGGTAGTGGGGGAGATTTCACAACGCCTATGAGGCGCCTGCCGGTTTCGTCAGAGTAGCTCGCGGGAAGTCTGGGGCTCGATATCAGAGGCATATGTATTGTTTAAAATAGTGCAGAAAATTGAGGGAATTCGCAAGTTTCCATTTTCGCAAAACCGCAGGCCATAAGAGACTAACAAGAACGGTAGGCACTCACTCAACTCGATTTATATTGGAGAATTGAACGAGAGAAACAAGTCAGACATTGAATTGTAGGAGCCAAAACTATCACACACCAGTTCCGATTGAAAGCAAGGGATACAGATGGGCTGCTAGCATGAGTTCCATGCAAATTAGCTCAGAAGTGAGCTTTGCATATATCATGCATACCCCACTCACAGTACCTGCGGGTCTAATAAATACATTGTTACTGTGACTTTAATTTCACTTTGGGCGTTACGGGAATGTTCTTATTAGTGCCTTGGAGGTTACTGTCTTTAAACGATTAAAAATCTACTTGATGCAAGCATTCGTGCTTTGTGTGTGCTCTTCTTGTATTTCAACAAGTGTCAGCACACTCACAGATTATGCCCCTGCAGGTGCTGCTGCTGGCTGTCCTGGGTCGGCTGCCTTTTAGTCCAGTTTCAAAGGCTTTGCCAGGGCCTCCCTTGGCCAACCGACACTGCACCTGCTGTACCCAAGTACTGCCGGGGCTTTCGTTGGTGCTCCGTACGCTTTACCGCCAGGAATAGTCATTCCTTCATCCATCATCTGGCCGCTTGGACCACCCGTTCAGAAGCCAGAGCATTTGCTCGACACATCGGTCCAGGCACTGCAGCCATATCGGTGCACCCACCGATTATGTACTCTCAGGTTAGTTATTGCATGTTGTGGAACCTGCCATGATGTATAGCTGTTAGCAGTGCTGTGGCCTCTGGTTATTTGAAACATTTTCATGAAGCAGTGCTGTGCGTTTGGAGCGGGTCATTGCTTAGCAGAGATATTGAAGAGAATTTGGGGCGGATGCCTAAAGGGCAAGAAGAGAAACTGAACTGACTTTGAAGGAACTATTGGTATGTAATCAAGCCAAGCAAACATTTAGGATCTTTCGATATGGTTTTGAACTTGCAATACAAACTGGTGTGGAACTACTTTCTATTTTAAGGAAGCTTACAATTTTATCTACTTCAGATCATACTGGTATTAATCACACTATACCGAAAAGTACATCCCGCAGTCTGCAGAATTTCGACAGCACTTATTTCACAGTCTCTCATGACAGGCACTATTCTCAATGATTGGAGGATAGTCGAGGTAGCACCAATCTTTAAATCAGGGGACGGTACTTCCCTATTAAATTTCCCTGACAAGCACCATATGCAAGGTTAGGGAACATTTCATGCACTCTCAAGTCACTAATTATTTATAAAAGCACAATATCAAATTCGAATATCACCACGGTTTTCACAAGGGTTACTTGAGAAACACAACTTTCAGGATTTGTTCATGATCTGCATTGATCCATTGACACAGGCTTACAAACTGCGGTAGTTTTTCTCGATTTTTCTACGGCATTCAATCGCATTGCACACGAGACTACTTCTCAAACTTCACCCTAATGTCCTCACTTGAGCGAAAGATTTTCATTCTTCTCGAATGCAGTTTACTTCTCCTAATAAATATACTTTTGCTCGTGCCACTTTTGTTGTCCCCCCCCCCAGGCAGTTTGCTTGATCCTGTCTATCTTCCGTGTTGCATATCCTCCCATGTAGGTCTATTTTCAGACGATGTTGTAATTTATCACACAATTTCTTTCGACTACTACCGTCAATGCTTTCAATCTGGTCTTAACACAATTAACTCTTGGTGCTGCAAATGGCTAATGTCGCTTGTCTCTAAAACAAAGTGCATGACTTAACGGTGGCAAGTCTCGAATTGTAAATACTTCAATAACAACAGCCTGATTACCTCTTGAGACAAAGGTGTTTTGGTAGGCCGGTAGGGGAGGGGGGGGTTGCATGGTAGATTTGAAAAGGTAGATCGATTGGGAAAATAAGACGTGTGATTAATATTTTCATTTGTACTCCAAAACTCGCTTTATTTCATATATTTAACCCACTGCAGTGGCTAGGGAGGTGTGTTGTGGAGGCAAATGTCAGTTAGATACCGCTTGGTGTGGCTGCTTTTCAGATGGAGGCAACACGTGAAGACGCCCGTGTGTCGAGATTTCGGTGTGCACAAAAATACCCAGGTGTTCAAAATTAATGCGAAGCCTCCACCTACAGTGCTCCCCATATCCCAAGTGTAGCTTTGGCGTGTTAAACCGCCATTTTTTTCATATCTTTGGAATATTACCTGCTATTGTAGCAGGTCCAATATAAAGGTGAAATTATACATAACAGCCATACAACATGTTTCCAAGAGCTAAATATAAAGGCCATAATGAAGTGCGTTTATGCGTCTATCTCATAGCAGTAGTGAAAGGTTATATACTCTGGTGCAAGTTAAGAATGGCAATGGCTCATGTAGTGTAGTCCAGTGTTTGATGGAATGCCGTGTAGGCAGGTAAAAGCATTATTGTAATTATGAAACGTAGGTCACTGACCAAGAAAGCCTTTTAACGTTTTGGTGCTTGTTCACGGTGAGCATGTGCCGTGGAAAACGAAGCTATATATTGGGCATTACGCGGCCCAATGAGTTCGCATAGATATGGTGCAGATTGCCATCCATTATGTTGATACTGTTGGGCGTCGTCTGAACGATGAGGGACTCGAGCAGTTATCGAGAAGATAGATTGCACTCAGTTGTCAGTAATTTCGCCTTGTTCCAGTCGAGCACGTGTCCCGTCCTCTCACAGTGCTCTGTCAGTGCACTTGTTTTTGCATGGCCCTTGTTCACTTCGTTCTAGTGCTGCGTTAATCTTCTCTGCAGATTGCCCGTTTCGCCAATGTACACTGATTTGCATTCGGTGCACGGAATCTAATAAACAACATCTGGAAGCTTCAAGCGTGAGGGGGGGTCTTTCACGCTGACAATGTCAGAACGCAGCTTGCTAGTGGGCACATGCGCGATGTATGCACTGCGTTTCTTGAAAATGTGTGCGACAGCTTCACTAATGTGTGGGGCGTAGGTAGTTGCTGCACGTTTTGATGCAGTCCTTGTGGCTGCCTAAAGCATTGTATTAAAAACGAAGCGATGAGGACGGCTAGCAGGAATCCGCATTGACATTAGCAGGCAGAAGCGTCCACAAGGCCTGCGTCAAAACGTGCTGCAATTCTCGTCTTACACATCAATCAAGCTTTTGCACGCATTTTCAAGAAATACAGTGTGCACATCGTGCACGTGCTCACTAGCAAGCTACGTTCTGGCATTGTCAGCGTGAAAGACCCCCTCTCACGCTCCAAGCTTCCAGGTGTTGTTTATTAGATAGCAAGCGCCGAATGCAAATCAGCGTACATTGGCGAAACAGGCAATCTGCACAGAAGATTAATGCAGCACCGGAACGAAGTGAACAAGGGCCATGCAAAAACGAGCGCACTGGCAGAGCATTGTGAGAAGATGGGACACTTGGTCGCATGGGACGAGGCGAAAGTACTGAAAACCAAGGGCAATCTTTCTTCTCGGTGGCTGCTTGAGTCCCTCATCATTGAGACGATGCCCGACACTATCAACAGAACGTGCGGCTACCTGCAGCATATCTATGCGAACTCATTGCACCGCCTAATGACCAATATATAGCTTCGTTTAGCTTCGTATAGCTACAGCACATGCCCATTGTGAACACGGTACCAGTATGGGTACCGAAATGTGAAACGGCTTTTTTGACTTGGTCAGTGACCTATGATTCATTGTTGCAACAGCTCATACAGTGTATCACTCCACCGTAGCGACACACCCGGAAAAGGAGATTGCACTTATGCGTGACATCGTCTTCCTTTTGTCATGTAGTGCGCGGGTGAGCACGTGCTCCTGAGGCCCATTTTACGGAAACCAGCTTACGCTACTACAGGCAAAAGCCTGGGTGAGGGTTTGCTAATGTGTTCTGTTGGCCCATTGGCATTGATGGATTAGCTCGTGCTATTTGTCAGCTTCATGGAATGCTCTGCAAGCACCCTTGCAACGTTGCACATAACCATAGACCAGGGTGCACAGCTTTCCATCATTGCCTACATTTCACACTAACCTCACAAATTGGACCATTTTTCTAAAATATTTTGTGTTGGAATGGATACAGGCATAAATACCAAGTAGCTACTTCAATTTTCTGCTCCAGTATTTGTAGATAGCTACATGTCATTGCTGCCTTTTTTTTCTTTTTGGGTCGCAGCTGTATGCAGGTTGCGACACTTGGCTGTGCAAGGATGCCTGGGGCACAATGTTCCGGGCTTCAACTGACTCGATGTTTTGCCGGCTTGCGGCAAATACTTTTTGGACGGCGGAGCAGACGCAAGACAGGAGCGTGACTGGGACACTCTCCAACAAGAGCAAGTCACAAGGGAAAACGAAGCCCAAACCAGCCTTGACACCAGAGAAGGTCGCATCCCTGAAAGGTATTGCATGTGATATCTGACATTAGAACTCATAGCTAACTCATAATTTAGCAAAAGCAAGCATCCCCTAATATGAAACTTCTGGCACAATAAATGGTCTCACATTGTGCCTGAATGCTATTCATGAATAATGGTTTACTGTGGGCCTAGTATGTGTTAGCTTACAAGAAAAAAAGCTGCAGGGTATTAGTTTATTCCCCAGAGTGTTGCTTTTTACTGGCAACCTGTTTGGCAATATTTGTTACCCGTTTACCACATTGTGTTTTGTTCACAAGGTCATTGAACCCTTAATTATTCTATCTACAGCTCTTTTTCAGATTTATGTGGCCAGGACTGCGTCTGCAGAGCCCTCTGAAGCCAGGCTAAAGGTGGTGTGAAAGCACCTTTCGCAAAAGCTCGGCGACATGCCGCACAAATAAATGAGTGAGCAGCACAAAATGAATTTCTCTATTTTTATTTTACTAAAAGGCCAACATGCTTGCCAAACTTGTGAACCAGTTCCACACCTCACAGCATCTGTCCTAAGTCAATCTCGTCATCGGACCTATAGCTTCACCAACAGACTGCATTCAGACCAACAGACTGCATTCAGACCAACAGACGGCATTCAGACCAACAGATTGCATTCTGACCAACAGACTGCCATCAGACCGACAGACTGCCTTCAAGCCAACAGGCTGCCTTCAAGCCAACAGGCTGCCTTCAAGCCAACAGGCTGCCATCAGACAAATAGGCTGTTATCAGACCAACAGGCTGCCATCAGACCAACAGACCGATATGCCGAATTTCCGGATTGGCTGTCGGTCCAACAGCCTTAATGTCGGTTGGGATTTCTCTTGGGGTATAAATGTTTTTGTGCGATCATTGATTGATTGATTCATTGATTGATTAATCGATCGATTAAAACATTGATTGATTGGTTGATTGATTGATTTTATTGTTTAACGCGCGGACCAACGCAGGTGATGAGGAGCGCCGTGCGGGAGGCTCCGAAATAATTTTTAACCACCTGGGCATCCTTAAGCTTCGCCGAAATCTGGTACACACGGGCGTTTGTTCTTTCCTCCGCCATCAAAAAAAGCGGCCGTCGCGGCGGGAGTCGAAACCGAGTCCTCGTACTCAGCAGCACAACACCTTTGCAACTGAGCCACCGCGGTGGGTAAAAGCTAACTACAGAAAGGGTTTTACAAAGGGTGCATCTGTCATGCACCAGACAGCATAACAATGGCATTGACCGTTTCTATACGTTCGAAATACATATTTAGGTTGGTCACTGACTCTATTCACAAAAATGGTGTAATTACGACAGTGTAAATGTTTCTGACACGATCTTAGTGGGGTACATATGGTTGCATAAGCGCAAGGTGTGTATCACACGCCGGTGTCGCGACTCGTGAACAAGGCATATGCTAGAAGCTGTTCGTCACTCCACTGCTTTGACATTTATTGACAGTGTCTCCGTCAGTACAATTCCCTGAGATGGGCGTCGTACAGCTGTATACTACGGCGTGACTCGGTTTTGTGAGCTTGCATATTCCATCGGAGCACTTGTAACTGACAGCACCCCAGATATGCTTGGCAATGTCACACCTCAGATATTGATCGCTACCCTCGACCAGCCACTGTGGCTTAAATATCAGGAACATTATTCGAAAAAAAAAGTACGATGGATAATGCAAATTGATACTCTGCAATCAGCACACGACAAAACAATTATTGCTGGATCGTCTGGTCGCGAGCGCTCGTAAACGTTATATATCCTCTGCGAGCCGCACAGATACGGCCTTATAGAGAAATCGAGGTCGGCGACTGAACGCTTCTTTTAAATATCATCGTATGACTCAGGAAGCCTGCAAAATCTAGAACAAACTGAAATCAGAGGGCCTTAACAGATACCACACTCTTCCAATGACATCATTTGCCGCTTGTGAACAAGGTTGCCAGGTCCTAAAAACCAAACGTTGCAGGAAAATGGAAAAAAGTAGCCACGAATGCAATCACCTGGAACTTGCCGTTTGACACATATACAGAAAAATCTCCATTTTGAGAATAAACGTCGCTAGCGATTTCTTTTCAAAATATAGCTGCCACGTTGCTACTTTTTGACTTGCCCGAAAAGTTTTTTAGACAGCGAACACGCTGGCAGTAGGTATTTAAAACTGGCCATCATTGGGCGGTTTCTTGACATCGTGCTGGGATAATTTTTTTTCGGTTTTATAGGCGTCAATGCACCAACCACGACAAAAAATAAGTGTCGACTACCTGCTTAAAAACACACCATTAGAGAAATACGTGTGTGGGCGCGTTCCCAAAGATGAAGGGGAACAAGGTGAGGAACAACACAACGCAACGCCTCAGCCGCGGCCAGGTCGCATAGAATTGCGAGTATTGCAAAGTATCGTGTGTGCACGTACTTACGGATATCAAATACATCATTTATATACATTGCATGCTTTTTCAAAGCTCATTTTGGGGATTCGGAGGCTACGAAGAGCTTTTAGTGGACAAAGTGTGTCCAGTCACATTTTAATGAAGCATAGGGCAGCAAAAGCTACAATATATGGTGTTACCTATGAAGAAAACATAGCGTATTGTTTTTAGGGGGAAGCTCCTCTTACTCGGGCCCTGTCCCGGCCGCCCACGGCACATTGCACACGGCACATTGATGATTATTGTGGTGGGATCCCACGAGGAATTGGGCAACGAAAGATTGGCCTAAGACGTCATAACGTTCAACTCGTTCGTTGCTACCCAACAAGGAGGAGAGAAAGAAGAAGAGGTTTTCGTTCGTCACCTGCGCGATCAAGACTCTTGCTCGGGCCCTGTCCCGTCCCTCGTTGCTGTCATACACGGCGGAATGATGACGATTGTGGAAGGATGCCTCTAGGAATTGGCCAACCAAAGATTGGCCGAAGAGGTGAAAACGTTCAACGCGTTCGTTGCTACTCAACAAGGAGGAGATGAAGAAGAGGTTGTCGTTCGTCGCCTGCGAGCTGAAGACACGTACGCGACTCAAGACGCTCTGCAGAAGGTGACGGCCAAGGTGGCGAAAATGTCACACACCAAAATCGCCAACTTACCCATGGAGATTCTCATCGTCCCAAACAAGCCCTCACCACAAACATCTACGTCATCGACGGGCTTGTCAACGGAGTGGTGGAAAGCTTTGACGTGTCGAGTCTTTATATGATGTGTGGGCGAATGTTTCACGGTTTGACCGAAAAGCATTTTAGCTTCGCCCCTCTCTTCATCATTCACTTCGTGGAGATGGCGGGATTTTTTCAACACAAATTCAACCCCCCCTCTTCCCCCTCCCGCCTAAGGGCAAATTTTTTTCTGATGGGGGAGGAGGGGGGCAAGGTGACAACTATATTTCTATGGCCTGCATCGGAAAAAAGCCGGAAAATTGGAGGGCTTGTGAAGGGAATAAGAAATATTATCCATTTTTTAAACATTTGGAAGATCAGTTGCTTCCCGTTGTCTGCTGAGAAAGCCAAAATATGTCACTTTGCGTAAATAGTTCAAGGAGAATGAACGTTCTTTGAAGTTGCGTTCGCTGCACACTGTTCTTCACCCCTTTCAATGCATCCAACATTGCAGTGCCAATTATAATTTGTGAAACACGCACGCCCCCGCGCCGCCCCCCCCCCCCCCTCAAGGAATTGCAAGCGTAACTGCCTAAGCATAACTCTTCAAACTAACGCCGTTGCTTGAAGTGTTCCAAGCCGTTTTTAGGGAACGTGATGCATATTAAAAAAATGACACACCGTGTTTCTCTTTGGGCCGGTAAGGAGCAATGTATGTTGGTGTGTTTTGAATGACACTAACCACCCATGCCGTATTCCTCATTTTGCCATATAGTTCCTATTTTCTTGTTCAGACTCGCTTCCACGTTTGATCATCTTGACTACTGAAAAGCACTGAACGAGGAAATAAGGCCTTTTTCTCGAATGTAAGGGGTCAGAAGAGCCCGGAATTATATAAATAATTATCGGCGCTCAAAGGAGCCTTAAAGTAGCGAATTCCCCACACAAAACTTCAGTCGATAGGAGAGTCTAAAAGATGCCAGTTGGGCGACAAAACTCCAAGCCTGCCAACCCTGCCTGTGTACTGCGTACATTGTAAACTTTAAAGAAAAGTGAACGCGCCGTTTGCGTGTTATTACTAAAACGCTCATTCTTTAATGTCGCTCCTCATTTGTCGACAAGAAGCCCCCCTCCCCCCTCCACACCCATACCTTGCGAAATAGAAGAGCAGTTCACATGTAATTGTTCTGGTGAGCCCTACCACACGAACGACTTTCTCATTTACGAAGCTGCACTAGGATTTTTCATTTCGGTGTGAGCTATTCTGTTTCTTTTGGATTCTCAGACCATTTACTTTCCGCTGTTTTATTAAATTTCATCGGTTCTTCCTATAAGGCATGAGTGGGCACATACTAATTTATCCACGCGCCGCCTTCGAAAATATTTATCATTTTCGTGTGGCTTATATTGAGCGTTGTTCACTTTCGGAAAAAACCCGATTTTACCAAATTCTTGCACCCCACATATGCTTCAGAAGAAGCGGGTTAAACCTGATTTCTCACCGGAGGAACATTGTCAAAGAAGAGATCGTTAAAATCATGCCCTGATGCTCCGCCATTCTAACCAGTACTTCACGAAAGCAAGCTCCAGAAACACACCGTCCGAACACATTCAGTAATGTCATGACTCTAAATCCCTCTATACTCGGTTACAACTTAAGAACGGCACCACCTCATGTAGTGTAACACTCCGCCGAAGCGCCGGACTCGTGACGTCAGTGCGCGCGCGTTTTGAAAGAGGATTGCGGTAAATGCGTCCCACCATCTGCTTTTCTCAGCGAGTTAGTTTGCCGTCACTGCAGTAATTTATAGGCAGATTAAGTCCGAAAAGTCATGGAAACGACTCGTGTCCGGTGTGGTTATTGTGTGCGTGCGCTGGCGGTGGTTGCTATCGGTTGTTTATCTTGCGTCTATCATTTTAGAACTGATCGATTGTCCACACCTCACCCCACCAGTTCGTGTACGGCGCGGGATTTCGTAATTATGACATACGAATGAACAAATAAGTTTTAATATAGCGCGTAAAACAGCGAGTGCGTCGTTAATTTGTATAAGATTCACCATGTTGCAAAGATCGATGCAGTTATACGTACGTGATGTACTCGATGTGCTGAAGCGTTAATTTCGCGAGGTACACAACATTATGCGCGTTCGACGACGACGCGGAGAACAATTTTAGTATTTTAGATTATACTGATGGGTAATAACAATGGCATCAAGCATCAAACACTCTTGTGTTAAGTAATGTGTGCACAAAAGCCACGCCAATCGAAGGTGCACATAGGTAGCGCGCTGTGTGTAAAAAGAAAGACAATAACAGAATCGCTGCTTTCAGATCACGCGTGAAAAACAACTTCGCTTCTGCTTCGTTATTAAGTGTGAGTTTATTACTTTCTATTCCTAGTTATTGCTCCTTACATGTGAATTGCCTAAGCACTGTTTTCATTTCTACCACTGTCCTTAATATAGCTCTGTTACACTTTTTTTTACGCAGTCTTGGCAAGAAAGCCTGCAGTTTACAGGAAGCGACCATGAAGTGTCTGCGCGTAAAAATCGTGCTTCACGGCGCTGCACATTTTTGGGAAAAAGCGCCTTCAAGCTTAGTTCTACTCAAGGCTCAACACAATGCAATTCTGATCGAGTCTACGCAGGCGTTTCCAAATGATGGTAAATTCTCCATCCCACAAAAATGCTCTTTCGCAGCATCCAGGGCAATTGCGATTTTGAGAACGCCAATATGGGTTATAACAGGCTATTTCACTCCTTTCTGGTTGTTATACGACCAAACACACGACATTTTAAGTGTCATTTTAAAATACTGGGGAAAATGCCTGTACAGAGAAAATTCCTTCGCGTCATAGTTACAGCTCACCAGATTATGCCCATTGCTTAAATTTACATCTGCTGGGGCAAGCTCAAAGAAAGCGCAGCCAAAAGAACAAAAACGTTTACTTTTCTCTTAATTACATGTGGGAGTAAAGTATTCACACTTATAATTTCGCTTGAGAGCAACCACTTATAAACAACATTTGTTTTTATTCCCTTTTGCGCTCAAATCTTTATGAATGGAAAGTTGTAGTGTCTTCTATGCAAATTCTAGTGCCAAAACAAGGGCATGATGCAGACAGCCTCACTGGGAGCCATACTCATGGATACGAGGTTGAGGTACCAATTTACAATTATGAAAAGGTTATTAGAACCCAGAAACATGAGCAGGCACGTTACAAGGATATGCGCCTTTGTTAACAGGTGAATTAGCAGGAATAACAGGTTCCAGTTCACCGTCCGGGAAAATTTCGGGTGGGGGGTGCTGAATATGTCATCCCCTTGGCTGAGCCAACGCCCCCCCCCCCCCCCCCGACCCCAAGAATTCTTCGCCGTAGTGTCATCTCTAGTATATTTGCTAAGAAATCTATGGTATTAGGGTGCCGCCACTGAGACACGCGGTTCAAAAAGGGGGGCCATTTTGGTGTTCGTCAGTGTTTTGAGATTGCCGCATATATGCTCTCGCCGTCAACTTCGACCGCATCGTTTCTTAACGACACTACCATAGATGCACCAAGACGGCACTTTCGGACAGACGTCTGCTGAAATGCTGTTACACGCGTTACCTTCGATTTGCATTCTGCATGACGTCACCCGCGCGCAGCCGCATAGCAAGTAGGACAATGCTAAGCCTACCAGAGTTGATAAACTAAAATGAATAAACAAGAAAATGGCGTTGCTCATGAACTATCCGGTGTAATCTTAAGTCAGGTAAAGGGAACTGACCGGGGATCATGGCGGCGACACGGGAAAAAAAACTCCCACCACCTCCCCGAAGGAGATCGTGCGGAAATGCGAATGCATTGGGTGCACCGATGAGTGCGCTGCGGCAACCAGTAACGGAGAGAGGCGTGCGCTCCACTGCATTTATATATATTTTCCGTGCGCAGCGAGCGGATAGAGGGTACGCGGAGAGGAGAGAGAGACCCGCGCAACACGCCCGTCCTGCGCGCGAGCTCTCTCTCCCGCTGAGCTCCGCGATGCGAGCGCCCTCACACGCCCGAGCGCGCTCCTCCTCTCCACTCACTCTCCGCTACTCCGCCCGAGCTCCGCGATGCGAGCGCCCTCACACGCCCGAGCGCGCTCCTCCTCTCCCCTTGCCCTCCGCTACTCCCGCCCGAGCTACCACCCGCTCCGGTTGCTAGGCGCGCCACAGCTGTTGCTAGGGGCGAGGAGGAGCGCGGAGAGATAACACCTGCGGGCGCACGCCGACGGAGCACGACAACCCCCGACTAAGAAATGCATTCGCATTTACGACGACGATGACGAAGGCAGAACTACGAGGCGCGCGCTCACGTGCGCTCGCGCTGGAGGAATGCAGGCGCACGCCGGCCAACGGAGCAAGACAACCCCCGGCTAATAAATGCATTCGCATTTAAAAGGAGAAAGGGTGCTCATACATTGTACCTCTATCTTGTGACATTAGCCTAGCGCCACCGACAATATCATTGAGACGTGAGAAACATTTCTTCCACCCCCTCCATCCCGATTTCTAGTGGTTTGCATCACCTTCGCTCGAAATCCTCTTTCGCAAGGCAGGATGGCGACTATTTGTTCGTCTGTGATCGTAGTTTCCACTTTTCCTCAACTATCTTACACCTAGTACCACGTCGTACACAGGTTCCACCCGTCGGAGATTAAGGAGTGGAGAGGGCTTTGAGTTCTTTTACGTCAGTATTGCACTTATTTGAATTTATTGACGTGGCGCGTTACGTTTGCGTTAAAAGTTCAATTTTTATTCTGGCTTAATAAAAGAAATGAGGCAGTTTTTTAATTTTGTTGTTACACACTATACTGGTGTACTTTGTTTTAGTAGACAAATTAAAATTTATTGTTACCGTTTCTAATATATGCTATTTGCATGGTTTTGCTGACGTGCTCGTACAATTTTAACTTCGCTAGTTATACAGTTTTTGCTCATGCAGGTTGAACGGCTCGTTTGTAGAGTACACGTCCAAGAAATTTGACTCAATATTACCAACAGCACGGTAAAAACCTTGCCAAAAAGACGCTCGCATGTCTGTCTGTTTGGGTGCGCCCATACGATAGTAAAAAACTAGTTCCCCGTATTCACATTCGCCGTTGTGAGTGCGAAGAGGAGGAGAGCGATGGGTTGGGCGTAAAGCTGAGTCAAGTGCCCGGTGGTCAAAGCGTGTTCGCCTTTTGAACGTATGTCCTGCGAACATAAGAGATTCTGGATCTTTCTTTTGCATTGCACAGTACGGACACGTGTAGGCATTCATGAAGGTTAAGCCATTTCAATCTTTCCGTATACCGGACGCAAAAGGAACTGAAGGCATAAATGTCTTCGCACCTGTTTTCTTCAAGACAGTTTTGGAGAAAAATGCAACTGCAGCTGTAATCCTCGCTCTGGCAATTTATTGAGTTATCGGTTTATTGAGCTCACGGGCTGAGAACTCTGTGTCTGCACAGAAAAGACATTTCAAATTTACTTTCTCATGCGAAAGAATACCAATTTCAGCTACTTTCACTAGTTCGCCGTATTTCAAGCTTGCCTGTTCTCTCAACTGCGGCTGTGTATTGTCATGCTGAAGGTACCATGGTAGTGAGAAGCTTGTTTCGTTGGTTTATCAAATATTCTTGCCCTGCTGTTGTTGTGCTGGTAGCATATGGTTGAAAAATTTTCACACTATAGCTCTAAGATTTTTCGAAGGTTTTTATGCATGTAAGGAACGTCGCACCGGAACGAGTAGAAAGTCAGGAATCTTGACTGCGTTCCCGCAAAGGCACACACAACAACTATATTAACTCAATAAAGTACAAATCAGGAATGGCACTTAAACAAACAGACGGAATAGATGCTGGAACACTCACGTGCGGAAGATAGTGGAAAAAGTCATGAAGGAAGTCATGTGCGCACAGCCGATGATCGCATGACGAGACAATCTCTGATGCGATGACTCGGAGACGTACTTCTGTCTGGCCACGGAGCAAGTTGCTGTAGTCGTTGAGGAGGTGTCTCGTTGGACAAGGACGCGGTGTTGGCTGATTGCTAGCTGTGGGAAGGAAGGGCTTACGCATGCGCCACGGTGAGGACTCCCTGCCCGCGCTCCATGCCACCGGAACAGCGCTCACTCCGACGGGCGCAACAGCTTGTTGTTGTCTCGTTGTCGGGGGTGGCGTCGTTGACAGCCCGGTGGTGGCTCGGATGGGAGAGAAGGCGACGGTCCTAGGGCCTACACCACGAAGGTGGCCGTCTTGCTGCTTACGAGACAGAACAGCTTCTCCCCTTCTTCTTCCTGGTACCTTACGCGCGTAGGATTCGACGGATTGACCACTCTTGATTTGCTGCAGCAGCGACACCTCGTCACACTACCCCCATCTTCAGAAAGTTCTCAGGAGAACTATTTTAAGTGTCGTGGTCGCCAAGCCGGTCTGTGTTCATAAGCGGTCGTGAGAGGTTATGTGCGTACAGTTCAAAAAGTGAGTCCCAAGAAAAGTCTTCAAAGTACACAGCACAGACATTAGGGTAAGTTCGGAAATGTTTGGCAAAAGAGTTTCTCAAATTCAAGTCATTTTGAACGGTTAGCCGCATTATACATGTCCCCAAACAAAGTAATGATCCACGGCGTGTTGTACTCTGCGTATGTACACTACCAGCATAAAACAAACTTAGAAGATGTCATACCAGTACAGGTCTTTGTATAGGAAATGGTTACAGAAAAAATTCCATTGTATGGTCGAGTCTTCCGGGGGAGCCAAAGGTTGTTCTCAATCTAATTCGGTGCCTATTGTGAATGGGGCAGCATGGATTCTTACCGTGGAAAACACTGGGGTATTGGTTATTCTACCTTCTAGAGAGGCGTTTGTTTTAACACTTCAACAAATTTAAGTATTGCACCTGTAACAAAAGTTGAAAAGACATGCCATTTCTGCTTTTGATGGTTTCCCCGGAGTTCTGGTCAGCATTTCTTTCGCTTATTCCAATTCTTACTGGAGAGTTTCCAACTTTCGCCGCATTTGTCGCGCTGCCGCGGACACCATCATTTAGCTTTCTAGATTGGTTGAAAAGGCGTGCATTGAAATGAGCCTTGCGAACCGCCGAGTTCATGGGGTTCTGTGCCGAGCTCTGCGAGCAACGTTCCGCCTAAACTTTTTCAAGCACTGTGAGTTGGGATGGCTACAAAGCCTACTGCCCACTCTCAGCTGGTGCAGGCTGTTATTGCGCCCATGAAAGGACATCTGTGTCTTCCCTCGTCTATATCTTCTGATTTTTAGAGGAACGCTTAGCCGTGCCAAAACATTAGCGCGTGATATACGAGATAATCGTATGGGCGGATTTAACTTTTTTGCTATTATAATTAACAGTTGTAGGGGTATGCCGTGGCTCTTCAGCCTGAGAACCTCGTGGTCATTCGTCACTAGTCTCGCATAGAGTGAACAGTGTTGTGCTTTGGCACCACAGTGTTTTACACTGTCATCCTTACACTCGCGGAGGGTTTCAGCTACTTCTGTTTCCAGCATTAAAAGTTCTCGTTAGAAGGAGCCCACTCGCCCCTTGAAAAGCCAGCACGTGATTTCCTACTGATGATTCTTTTCCCTACTCTTGGCTTCCTTTTCCACTACAAATGGTCTTTTGCAACATGCGGTCTGTTCCCGTAAAGTTCACTTGGACGATACACTAACATATCAGACATGTGACCAAGGTTGGAGCCTGTCATATTTTCAAATACGCCATCAGAAAGGACAGGAAGGAAGCGACCGTCAACAACAGCGATTTGTTGCTTCAGTGGTGCTATCTGTCGTTCGTCTGCCTCCTTTCTCTTCGCATACTCTCTGACGCTTTTGCTTACATTGCATCACGATATCTTCTTTGGGTTCACCACTTTGTTTCAATAGAGCAACATCAACCCTAAGCTGGCCTCTCTGTTCAGAGCTAACTATGCTTTAAGCTTCTCGCGCTCGGTGTTGAACTATTTCCGAAGCTCTTCGCGGGTCACGCCTAGCCAGTGTCCGGCTTTCAATATTTTTTCCAGTCCGGCTATGTTTATTTTGGTATATGGCGTAATGCGAAGATAAAATAGCAGGGTTCCTCTCTACAGATGGTAAAATGCTGATCCTGGCAGGCTCACCAGTTTTCGTAAAGAAGGAATGGGCAGGATCACGCGGAAAACCATAAGCCAAGCTCCTCCATCTACGCGAACACACGTGTTATATTCAAAAGACAATCCAACATTCGCGAACGGGAAGCGGGAAATGCTATTTACAAGACTCCTTGAGGAGTATAACCTACCTCAATCCGCTGGGGCTGGCACGGTGTAGTAGAGTCACGGACAGACGGGGCGGTGGCTTGGGCGAGTCGATGCGAGGCAGCGCTGTCCGTGAGGCTATTGAGCTCTGTGCGCCGAGAAGTTCCAAAACGGCGTTATGTTAGCGTGGCAAAGAACGTGGCTGTGCCGAATACTAGCACGCAGAAAGAGAGACCTTAGGTCTGAAACGAGGCCTCGCTCCCGCACTCAGCGTCATCGGCGCACCGTTCACTCATTGGCCGGACACCGGCTTCTACCCGGCGGCGTCCAGGGCTGTCATGGGTCCTACACCATGACAGGTGGTAACTTCGAAGGCAGTGCCGGCAACGGACCTCGGGCCTACACCGCGGGGGCTCCATCCTGCTGCCGCCTTGACCAACCGCTTCCGAACTGCTTCTTCCTTCTTCTCCTTCTCCTTTGCTTGCGCTTCCTGTTCCGAACACGCTCTGCCATCTCACCAGCGGTTTGGCCCAGACACTTCACCGGGCGCTTCTCTAAAGTGCACTTTTTAGCGCATACTAACATAAAGGTGTGTTCACCACTTACAGTACCCATTTTATTGGTTTTTACGTAATGCCCCCTGCGTGCATTGGTATGCCGGTTGAGAGAGTGGCTAGGTCGGTAGCCACAAAATAAATCCTGGTACCGATATGTTGGCAGTCGCCTTTGCATGGCACTGTAAATACGCCCATGTGACTTACTATTCCTGCACGTATTATCGCTGCATAGTTTGCATACTTGCTGCACACATCTTTAAAATGTTCTAAAACTGTCGTCAAGTGAGTTGGCACTTTTGCTTTTTGGATACATAAAAACGTTTTGTTCATTTTATTAGTGTAGCAAGGCATGGCTTTGCTGAGTGCTTCTTTTTGATGAGTGAAATGAAATTGTGCACTTTTCTGTTGGCACAATAAATTCCCTATTTACTCTCACCGACTCCCTCTGTGTGTGTTCAACCTGCCTGCACTCAAACGCTCGGCCATGGCTCCCGTTATAACGAAAGTGGCTGCATCAGCACCTGTAACTAAATTGGACAAAACTATAACCAATGCATACAAACGACGACTTTATTAGATGGCAAGCATGCTAGTGATCGCCTTTTAGAGGCATTAAACTTCATCCGTACATAGCTATGTGGGCCATAGTTCATGGCGAAAAAAGTACTGTCAAGCCCCCGAGCAATCATTACCGTGTCCTGCATTTACTGGTAAATCCATTCTACCATTGCATAGTACGTTTGGCCCTCCCGCTCTGGTACGGCAGAGTGAGACCATACTACAGTGTAATGTACAGCGTATTAGTTTTAATACAGTATATTATCACATTGCTGCTACCTTCATTTTCAAACACGGTATGATAGAGGAAATATTGCACGTCTTTGCATGGTCATGGGTGTTTACAGTGATTTTGCGCGTGCCGTATACCCGCTAGTGAAGGCACACAGCTGATTACCAGAGAAAAAAGGCTGTGATGTGCTTGCACAAGCAGTTTAGAAGACGACTGTTGCATTGGCGGAATGGTTTGTGCTTGCGACCTAACCTCTCCTGTTTCTGCCATGATCAGGTGCTGACACATCGACCGATCTATGCTAATGTGGAATTATTAATTGTTACGGGAAAAATTCCCCCACTGTACATTTACCCTTACTGCTCGTGAAGTATTTTTATTTGGCATAGCCGCCACAGGGGTAGCGTTAGCGTCGCAAGCTTTGTCATAAACGGGACTATACCTGAACAGCCTGCTAGTACCGTCTGTCTGGTGCGGAATCCTGAACTTGTGCCAGTTTTGAGAAATGCGTTACACATTACTAATGATAAAGTAGATACTACACTGCGATGCTAATGTTTTCTGCACCCATTCAGTTCCAGCCGGGCAGTGCAGATTGAATCAGCTGTTACCGTGGGATAACAGCAATTCTGCCTCGGAATGAGCCGTCGACGCTTTCGGTGCGGGAACGGAAACTGAACGCGCGAAAAATTTGAAGCCATGTACACATAACAACCCTGAAGACTCAAGTTAAGACAAATTCAAAAATCACAAGTTTATATCACAACCGTCAGCTCCATGCTGGTTGAACGAATGTAGCGCAAGTGTACTCTCTAGTTTTTAGTAAGAAACTCTATGAGTCAACCTACCCCCTGCCTTCGGGCCGACGTCACTCGTAACGACAGCGCTGCGACTCAACCCGTCCGTTTATACCGTGGGGAGGGAGGCGCGGGGTTGCGTCCCAAATACGTGTTTATTTCGACTCAGCTTACCCTGGTCGGGTAAATGTAAATGGGGCTCTTGAGACGTAATAGTTCCCAATACCGGCCGGTTCGAAGGATAGCCGCCTTGGATTACACGTGACGTACCGCTCATAGCATGGAACACCGCGTCGTGGGTAAAAATTTGGGGGGATTTAGGGGAGGAAGCCCGGTCAGAACCTCCTCAGCTGGCTACGACACTGGAGCACTTTAACGCCCCCGAAGAAGGTGTCGCGCCCTCGGTAGGGGCATGCGCTCCGCTCCCCCTACGTAGTTGACACCCTGCAGCTAGTACTTTTCTTGCTGCTGCTCCGCCTTTTACTCGCCATTCATAAACTTCACATATAGTAGTATCCGTCTTCTTGAGATGGGACCCTGGTAAGTTCATATGTGTTGATGTTTATTGGTCTTACTGAAGTTGGCTTCATAGTACCTACAGAATGGGCACAAGGGTTTAGAAATGAGATCCCATACACATATTTTTACGTGGCGTCATTTTATTGATATTTTCAAAGCAGTCATAAATAGCCTGGTCTTTTCCGTACCAAAGTGTGTTTTCAATTGGGTGAAGGACTGAGCGAGTGGCCAATACTTCCTGTCATATTTTTGAACCTCACTGGTGGAGGTCCGATAAGCTATACCAGCGCCAAAGCCACTGCAGCTGCAGGACCTTCAGACACCAGTCTTTTCTTAAGTATTACGACCTCGCCGGTTTTCTGCTTGTCACATTAGTGTGTCAAATGGCAGTGACAAGGCAGCGCGTAAATGGGCTCAATGCCCCGTTGATGGTGAAGGTCCTCAGTTACCGTCCCCGAACATGTGATGGATAACATTTAGTGATCTGCAACATGACAGCACTGAAGCAGCATCACTCACTAAAGCGGTAATTATACTCATATAACGTCATGGTAACGGACCGAGGGCCCTACAACTCTAAGATGGCGATTGTGGTAGCATTGGGGGAGGTAGAGTCTCGGGCCAGCAAGCGATAGGCGTGAAATTCGACCTATTCATCATGCTTTCCGGCGCGAGATTCGTGCTGAACCAGGAGCTGGAAAATGACTGGCTCTGTAGCACCACGTTCAACGGCGGAGAAAATGGAGATGGTACAGAACCGGACAAAAGATGTGCAGGAGTTGTTAGCTCCCTTGCAACTGAACCTCCCATAAAAGAGGAGTTGGTGGTCACATCGGAATCAAGGCTCTCGTGACGAGGCTGACGTTCACGCTTCTCCCGAGCTCGGCGATTCTGGAACCAAATCTTCACCTGCGCGAAAGATAGACCGCCAAGTTTAGTACACTGTGGTGCTGGAAGTGTTTTGGATAGCCATTCTTGTACTACCGAAACGCCAAAACATGTCTGTCTGTCTGTCTGTCTGTCTGTCTGTCTGTCTGTCTGTCTGTCTGTCTGTCTGTCTGTCTGTCTGTCTGTCTGTCTGTCTGTCTGTCTGGCTGGCTGGCTGGCTGGCTGGCTGGCTGGCTGGCTGGCTGGCTGGCTGGCTGGCTGGCTGTCTGTCTGACATACGGTCACTCGGCAAAAACCAGTTGAAAGAAGGCTTGGAGACGAAGTATGAGCGACACCCTTCCAAACAAGTAAAGCCTGTGGCTCACACACGCCCAAATTATTCACAGCTAAGACATCATTTATGTTTAGGCCAACTATAAGTACATAGAGAAAAATTCCAGTGTTCTTGTTTGAAAGAATAAGTATTGGATTTTAATTTGCATAGCAAAAAAGCTTTAAGGACATCCTGGTAATTGTCCACTAATTCATTAATACTCTACAATATCTCCATCGTTTTGAGCTTTATATAGCCAGAATTGGTAAAAGTACAGATATTCGGCTACTTTTCATCGTTTTATTTTCCAATCGGCTGTATTAGTGTATAATTTGGGGCTTCGCGCTTTATTTCGCTACATTTTTGTTCTTTTCCTTCTCCTTTGTTTTTTTATTATGATCTCCCTTCACACTGTTTTGATTAGGTGTGCTAACTAGCCAAGTATAAATTTTTCAACCGACGGAGGGTCTTACCTGGTTGTTACTTTTCACGATTATTAGTTCATGGCTCAGTTTGTCTTTTGGTATTATTCTGTCTTATTCGTGTGGGGCTCGTGTATGACTCAGAATAGGAGCAAGTGGGCTGGTTGCGGCATGTTTAAACATGATGGAACAGAGTGAAGAACACGATGTAGATTTGGAAGACTCAAACACCGCGCTGTAGACATCTCCATCGCAGGTAACGCAGCTTACAATGGGAAGTGATAGGAAGGGGTTTCACAGGGTGCTTGCTGTATGTGGCCAATGCGCGGCCTGTACGGGCGCAGCAGAAAGCCTCCTTAGCACCTGTTCTCGAAGCAGCCATGGGTCGATTCGGGAAGCTCCACACTGACGCCGCTACTTCTACGCCACTTTCGGGGCACGTATTTACACTTTGCACGGGCTGGAAACACATATTTACGTGGAGCACGTACTGTTTTTGCAAATTAGGTGAATTTACATGAGCGAAAATGTTTCTCTCCGCCCCCCCCCCCCACTCCGCCGCATTCTTTCTGCTGTAGAAACATTATGCAATTAAAGTAGGTGCAAATACCTCGTTCTGCAAGCTTCCACGCCTGGTCTCACTGGCGTTTGCTTTTGGCGATCACACAGCTGTTCGTAATACGTCATAGGTTCCATTGCGGGAAATGAGCTAGTGATTAGACAACAGTTCTCTTTTCCTGATTATGTAGCTTACATTAGTAAAGTTCGCGTTACAAGTCAGTGTTATTCTAACGAGGCATTCAAAGAAACCCAAACTTGCATTCTGTCTTCATGTCCCCTTTAAAGCTGAAACTCCTGCATAAACCATATGCATAATCTGGCTTAGTTTAACAACAAAAAGCTACCCTTTAAGGAATAACAAATCTTGGGTGGTTTTTACAGCTTGTTTCATTAGAGGGAAAGAGTGGTTACAGATAATTTGCTTCTCAGTTAAACGCGTTTGAGTGTGCTGATTTTGCTCTGTACACATGTTTGAAACATGAACTATGTGCCAAGTCTAGCAAAATGCCTGGTATCCGTTTTACGTATCATTTTGTGCACCTATTGAAGATAACGGGATAGCATGTGGTGCAAAGAAAAACATTATTGGAAGCTCCTTATGCATATTTTCTGTTTCTCTTTGTTATAACTGCGTTCGCTTTGCCACGACGCTGCTGTTGTGTAGAAAGCTTGTTGCGGCCTTTTCAAGCTGTCTACAGCATTTCTCCACCACAGATTTTTCTGTCTGTATTGATAGAGCAAAGAAAGTTGTATCACCAATATATTTACTTTTAGGTCTAAATTTCTTTGAAGTGTCAAATGGCTCTTGTTTTTCTTTTTCTCTTTTTTTCGGCGATGTTAGAAGAGAAGGAAGTTTGTAAAAAAAGAAATTGTAGGTATTTTTGTTCAACCCAACACATCTGTCAGAAACTTTTGCATGCAAAAACACACGCTTGGCCTGCGTGCATGCCAATGGTGAACATGCATGATCAAACATACTGCATTCTCATAGAACGCCCGTATTTTTTCGACACGTTTCCATGCCGCTGTGGCCTCTTTTCTGATGGAGGCAAAAAGCAAAAACTCCTGTGTGCTCGAGATTTCGGCACACGTAAACATCTCCAGGTGGTCAGAATTTATCCGGAGCCCTTCGCTACAGCGCACCTCATCACCTGCGTTGCGTCTGCACGTTAAAACCTACAATGAATGAATTTTTTCGACACCTGGTCACTCACTCCACTGCATGGGTCATACCATAGGCAAGAGATATAGGACCACTTTTTGTACAGTGCACGACTGATATTTTTTCATGTCTCATGTTTATGTTAAAGGAACAAGTGGTTGTCAAGTACTTGATAATGACGTCCCAGAACTTAACAATGGAGCTGTTGTACAAGTCGTAGCTTTACCGTGGCAGGACAAAATACCAAGAATACGCCGAGCACTCGTGAGAGCATGCCGCGCGACTACCACCGAGCGTCCTCGGCACGCAGAGTGGCTTTAGCTAAAAAACTAGCAAAAATCCCGAGCCGTGACAAAATTGACACTCTCGTTATGGCGTGTGTATCGCAGCGGCCGCCGAGTGTTCGGTTCGCGCATTGGCTTTAGAAAAAAGAAGAAACTCCATCTCTGTCCTCAAGCGCTACCACACATGTGAAAAACTCCAGCGCTAATGCTAACGACGAAATGACACCGTGTTTGGGAGAGGTCACAGCGGCCACCATATTCTCAGAAGCCATTAGGATAATGGCTTCTGAGACATGGCCTTTGGAGACATGGCTACCAGTGCGCCTGTGCTCCCAGGGATGACTTGAAGATTCCGCCACCACTGCCTCAAGTCGATGCTGAAGAGTTGGTGGAAGTCTGCAAAGTTGAAGATCAATCTGCATACATCTATCGCGGCGAAGAAGACGACGACTTCTATGCATAGAACGCCGATCACTAGCACTGCAACAACGCAAACAAACAATGATACTAAACCAAAAATGTGTCCTGCAATGCTTACGCACCACGGCTCTTAGAGTCTTGCGTGTGAGCGCAAGCTTCCCTGAATTTTGTTGTTACGAGCCCACCTGTAAGCCAGCTACATCCTCACCGTCCCCCATACTAACTCGACTGAGTACGAGAGGAGGACGACGTTACTCCCTGCCGCTGGCTGACAATCAAGAGACTGCTGTTTCATTGATGCACCGATTTCCGTTTCATCTCATCTAGCACGTCTAAATAACGCGTTCCATCACGAAACAAAATTTATCTGTGACGTATAACTTATAAACAAAACGCCATTTGTGGTATGCGCTACGAATCGAAATCAACCTGTCACTGCGACAGTATCAGGTATAACCGAGCCGACAATATAATTCGCTTGTTCCTCAGGCGTTCGTTGGTCACTGTACGCTGGTAGCAGTGGTGGTATGCTATTGTCGTTACTGGATGTAGTAAGGGCGGTCAGGAAGCGCGCAGAATGTGTCCCCGGAGGGGTTTTATTGGCTTTGGAGCAGTCTGGCAGGCTGCAGCTGTTTTCGATTGTTGGAAGTGCTGTAAACGTACTTGTCACAAAAAGACGGGACCATAAAAAACTATTTTGGGGAGCGCAAAGACAACAAGAAGCGAGAAACCCGCCGCGATGGTTCAGTCACCAAGGCGTTGTGCTGCTGAACACAAGGACGTGGGTTTGATTCCCTGCCCCTTAGGCCTCTTTTCTGATGGAGGCGAAAAGCAAAAAACCCCTGTAATCGAGACTTCGGTGCACGGTATAGATCGCCGCGTTGTTAAACTTAATCCTGAGCTTTCCACTACAGCGCGCCTTATCGTCTGTGAAGCGTCGGTGTATTGAACCCCACAATACATAAAATAAACAATATGCCAGACAGCCGAAACACTGCGTGATATCCTAATAGCCATGTAGCGCTTACCCCGAAAACCCACGGTGCAGTGACAGTAGGCCGCGCTGCCCTCGCCAAGCTCGAGGCGGGTAGCAGGCTAGTCAAGGGGGAAGGGCACGGCTGGAAAGGTCATCAGGCAGTTCAGTAGCTTTTCCAACCAGGCTTTCGCCTTTCCATGTTTAGAAAGTGCTGAGTGTTATGAAGCAATGGGAAGGATAGCGCACAGAGTTATAAGCCATGCCACTGCATCCACATAAGCACACGCATCATATTCAAAAGATAATCCAGCGGCCGTGACCGGTAAGCGGAAAAAACTATTTACAAGACTCCTTGAGGACTAGGGAAGAACTGCAATGCGTCAGTCGTCTGGAGCTGGCAGGGTGCAGTAGAGTCAAGGAAAGACGGGGGCGGTGGCTTGGACGAGTTGATGCGAGGCGGCGCTGTCGCCAAAGTTGCTGTGCTCTGTTCGCCGAGAAGCTCGAAACCGACGTTATGTTCCCATGGCGAAGGGAGTGGCGGTGCCGACGACTAGCGGCGGGAAGGAGAGAGCTTAGTCCCGAAACGAGGCATCGCTGCCAGCGCTCCGTGTCACTGGCGCACCGTTCACCCGTGGGCCGGACACTGGCTGCTTCCGGCGGCGCCAGCGCTGTCGTCGGCCCTACACCACGACAGATGGAGCTCGTGCCTACACCGTGAGGGCTCCGTCGGGCTGTCGCCTTGGCCGACCGCTTACAAACTGCTACTTCCATCTCTCCTTTATTGCTGATTCTTTCTCTCTGCCATCTCTTCAGCGGATTGGCCCCTACAATGCACTACACTAAGCATCCCCCGTAATTGATTTGCTGCTTGTGTTGTTACGGCAAAAATGTATGCCTCTACACTCAACGGCGTCATCACCATGTGCAAAACCGATCTCCGTCCGCAATAAAGGCAATGCGCTAACGCCCCAAGACGCCGAGCGCATGTGTCAGGCTAATCAGGCATGCCGAATGGAGCTCAGAATTCATTTAGGAAAACAACAAAACAGGCATCGAAATCGCATTATGGGTGATTGGGAGCATTGGAACTCTCCCACCATTTGTTCGTGGTAAAGATCATGTTTGCTATTTATCTTTCAAGGCTACACAGGACTAGTGTCACTAAATAGAGCAGTTCTTGTCCAATACTCCTAGCGCATGCGTCAGGCTAGTCTCCTGAGGAACCAGCATTTACCACCACAGAGGCCAAGGGTCCTGTTAGAAGACAAAGTATTACAGAATAAAGTTTCTTTCTATTTACACTGGGAGAAATCCGGAGCTATCGTCTATGCGGCTCACATCAAGAACGTCAGTGTCGTCATGGGCCACTGTTATGCCGTGGGTTAGCCTTAGTATTATCATTGACTTGGATTGAAACGTTCAAGTGGCTGTAAATTTAAAAAGAATGCAAAAAAAAACCCAAAGAAGAGCGTGTAATTCCACAATAATGAAATCAAACATGCCGTTTCAAGATCTAAGTACAAAAACAAAGCGTGTTCTTTTTACTGCGAGTCTGCAAGAACGAAAATGTCTGCTATTCTGCAGACCAATCTGGTAGTTAACGAAAACGTGAAATTTTAGGAGAAACACACTTCAGAATTGTGTTTCCAAAATTTCAATTATTGAAATGTTTGAAAAGCTCAGAAAGGCTGTACGATTGTCTATATGTAAAACTAGCACTTCGCCTTCGCGGTGTTTTTGTTACTGTTTTCGTAACAGACCCTCGTTTACAACTTTCTCATCCACTGACTCAAGATGTGCGGGCGCTGCTAACACATGCACTGCAACTGGAAATAAAAAAAAAAGAATTCGGAAGCGGATTCTAGTTATCAGAAACTGACATGCCTACATTGTAGGATTCTGCTTATGTAAATATGCACTCATGATCGCTCGCCAGCGAGTTTCGGCCACTTCGACCGGAGCGGCTACGTCGTAGACATTCGAATGCGACAGCAGAATTCAATCCCAGTATTACGCTCAAGGATCCGATAGGGATCCAATGCCAGCAAGGAGGCTCTACCCATAGTAGAAAATCCTCCCCCCCCCCCCCCCAAGGCCCACATGAATTGTCAGGTGCAATTTCCTCTCTAGCACAATTACTAAGCAATTGTGTGGTATTATGGTACCGCCACTGAGGCAGGCAAGTCAGCAACGGCGAACATTTTGGTGTTAATCAGTGTTGTTAGATTGCCGCACGTACGGCCTCGCCGTTAACTTCGACCGTGTCGTTTATTAACAACACTATCGCGGATGCAGCAAAACATCAACTTTGGGCACAGTTCTGCTGCTGGAATGCTGTTAGACGGTTTATATTAAATTCGCATTCGGAACAACGTAAGCCAAGTACTGCCGCACAGCAGGGAAGACAACCTAAGCCTACCAGAGTTCACCGACTAAAACGTGCAAACATCAAAATGGCGCCGCCCACGAAGCGAGGATGTATAAACAAATGTCACGTCAAGCAACGTCACCAAAGATCATGGCGGCGGCACGGAACAATAGGAGAAAGGAAGGACATACATTGTAGCCTTTTCCAGTGACACTAAGCTAGCTCAAGCGGCAAGCCAACTGACACGAGGAGAAACATTTAATACCCCACGGAATGTGGTTTCTAGAGATTTAGAACATCGCGACAAAATCCCTTTCGGAGGCCAGGTTAGCAAGTAGTTCCTATAGTACGTGTAATTCCTTATGCTGGGTACTCTCCTTACTACAACCTATGTCACCTTTTCGCAGTTATGTTGCTGGCTTTGAGCTTTCCAATGGCTTTACCAAACACATTTTTGTATTTTTAATGTTATATTTTTATTAGCTAAATTGCTAACATAATTGAAATGATTTTGCTTTGGTTCAACTGAACCTGATGGACGAGGCTACGTTTTGATTGTAACTTTAAAAAGGCCGATAAGTTTTTTGCTTTTCTACACTAACTTTATTTTTAGTGGTTTTAGGTATTTTTAAACGTATTTAAATAAACTACGCGCAGTAAAAAAATTTTACAATTTTATTTGATGCAGTTTTTTCGACAATTTCTTTGTAGAGCAACGGGCCAAGAATTGTAACCCACTAAAATTAACACCTAGGTAAAAATAATGACAGAAAGGTGCACGCACATCTGTCACCTTGGGCGCGCCTAAGCGTGTACAATTCACTGTATTCACATCGGCAGTTGTGATTGGAGAGAGGAGGAGAGTGAGGAGTGGGTGTGGCAGTGGGAGTCACATGGCCGGGTAGGCAAAAGGCGATCGTCTTTCTACAACATTTTCTGCAAACCGAAGAGATACCAGATGATATATTGCCGTGCAAAGTAAAAACACCTGTAGGGTATCATGACGGGTAAGCGGTTAACGTTTTTATATATACTAGAGGCAAGAAGAACTTAAGTCATAAATGTCTGAGCACCTTACTTATTCAAAACATTTATTAAGGAGAAAAATACAATCGCAACAACCAAACTACTCCTCCCAATATATTGCGTTATCGGAACCGGAATTGTTTCGCTGCTGTGGGGCTAACAGTTGTGTATCTGCATAAAAAAGACATTTGAAATTTACGGTCTCAAACAAAAGAATACAAATGTCTCAGACATTTATTTGTTCGCCATATATAAAGCTTCCATTCTTAATTATGATGCCACGAAATGGTCGCCATCATCGATAGCCAAAGCACCCTCCTCAAGCTCTGCTGACTTTCACTTGAACATACAAATCACAAACACTGAGCACGTATAAAAAGTATTCGATGTTTGGGAACCGCATACGGAACCGGTATGTGGCTCCGGAACGTGAAACATTTTTTATACGTGTTCTGTGGTTGTGATTGGTTTCTTTTGCATGCCTGACCAGACAAAGTTTGGTAGAACACATGATTATGACTTTCCTTTGTGACGCCTGAATGGAGTAAAAGCTTGCTAATTCGAACTGCCAGAGGGCGCCACCTCAGTTTGAATATATGAAAGTGGGAAATAACGAAACACGAGCACAAAATTAGTACAACACGATTATAGAGATGATGACCATGTCCTCAATTGAATGTTCCAAAAAAGTCTAGAGAGCAACGTCCCTTTTAAGTTCTAAGGAGGAATAACGAGCGAATGTACGAAGACCTCATTTTCACGTTCTTGAAAACTGAAAAAAAAAAGACAAGTATTATTCCTTTCGGTCATTACTTGCGAGTGGTGGAGGCACTCGTGACCTCCTCATGGTCGCTTGCATGGAGAGGTTCTACACATCTGACCATAGTAATACTGTCATCATGCATCCAAACCATGTCCGTGTGCCCATGGTGTAGTCCGAAAATAGACTTTCACAATGTCCACAGTTGGGGTTTTAGATTGCTTCTATGCAATTTAACTTCTCTACCTGCTTCTCTCCGCCTTCCAGATGCGACGCAACCTCCTGAGTAGCAGCTTTGCCGTTTTTCTGGCTCTGCACGAAACCTAAAGCTGCAAGCAAGGTGGCGCGTTGTTCGAACGATACAAAACGGATGTCCGTCGCGTTCGAAATAACCGGCTTTTTAATACATAGGCGTCTATCGGGACTTGGCAGGACCAAATCGTATAGGCAAAATTATCCATAAATGGGATGTAGTGAAGTTACAATTAACAAGCCTACAATCTGCCATTTTTTGCCTCTGCAATAGAATTCACTTAGGCTAACGAATTCGGAGGTAAAAATGGTGATATGCTTCTGCCGTCACCAACGCCGTAAGAGCGGCCAAGACGCGCACCGAACTATGTCTCCCTAAGCTCTTTTTGCCGTTCGAGTACTCTACCAAGACGCAGAGGTTTAGTGAAGTGCCCTAAACGTAATATTTTCTTACAGGCATCACGATAACAAGTGGTGAAGCGCAGAAAGGCAGAAAGAAGCAAAAAAAAAAACCAAACCCTGCTGGATCCCATATCAGCCACGTAGCGCTCATCCCCTAAACTCCACGAAGAAGCGGCGGCAGGCAGCGCAGCAATCGCGTAGCTCGCGGCGTATACGTTGGCCGTATAGGAGTGAAAAGTACTAGTAGACGTCAACAAATGTGATTTCGCTGATTCATTGACTTTCAGAAATGTGTAATGCAAAGCATCCATCATACCTTGAAAATTAAATTTCCGATTGCGTGTTTCAGGGGTCGAAGGTGCATGGATCAATCGAATTCTCGCACGCACCCGTACAGGTGATATACACACCAACGTTCGGGATTACCTTTTGTCTTCGCCTTGTCCTCCTCCCCAAAAAAACAATGTGTTGTAAAACTAAAATCATTATTATTATTTTGAGTTTGCGCTTGTTTCGTCTCTTAGACAAAACGGCGTTCAGAGAAAGTATAACAACACACGTACACACGAACATAGTTAAATGCTAGACGTTGTAAACGGTTTCCACATTTGGTTGTTTATAGTTTACAAGTCATTATACTCAAAGGGAGCCGATCGGTTGAACCATGACTCACGTAACGTGGCAAGACCAGCAGACGGCGAGTTAAAATCGGCAGCAACCACCCCCGGCAAGCTCAATGGAATCCTTGAAGATAGGCTTCGGTGGTGGCTTTATTTCTTTGGTCAGCAGGTCGGCAGTCTGCGGACTGCAGCACAGGCGCACGGGGGTAGATAAGCCAGTTTCAGCAAGAAGCGAAGTGTCAGAGCAGATATCAAGGCGAGGCCGAGGGAAGCTTTGTAATTTACTCCTACATGACTGGGGCCCCCCACAAAATACCGGAACGGAATTTGGCGCCTCAGCCCGCATCTTTTAAGTGCGACCCCAAACCATCCACCGCCGGCGGCGGCGGCGGCGTCGGCGGCGGCGGCGTCCGCAGTGCTCCTCTATATTTAAAAAAGAAACAGCATCCGGGGCCAGGTTTCGATTCCAGGACTTTGCGGCCGCAGCGCGACGCTCTACCGACTAAGCCACGGACGCCACTCTGATATCACTGTGAGTAACGCGCCTTATATCTTTAACGCATTCAAACTACGTCGTCAGCGGCGTGCGTTGGCGACTCAGCGGCGTTATAGCGGCTTGATAACTGCGTGGTGTACACGTGATACTACAAACCCGATGGAAGAGATGGAAGAGAAGGCGGCGAGGCGGTGGGCTGCGTTGGCCGAGCGCAAGCGCCGCAAGCGGGCCGACAACCGTGCATTCGCACTTTCACATTCTCCCCCTCGGGGAAATGCGGGGGAATTTTTGTTTCATATTTCATTTATTCGTGCCTATCAAAGAAGAAAGATTAAAAAAGTGATTACAAGAATACGATACGTAATAATATACTCAGTTCTTGCTATAGATATTGCCAAATTTTAGTTTAGGCCCATTCATTTGTGCCTCATTTTTGAAAAATTGTTATCCCTATCTTCAACTACCATTCTGGCACCAGCGTGGCATAATGGCGACACCCATATTTAGATAGCTTTCTGCGTGAACTTTACCCACCTGCTAAATGCACCACTGTTTTTCTGGTGAACCTGTTGTCATTTCATCTCATCCATCACCTGTAAATAAACCGTTCCATCACGCAACAAGATTTTTCTGTGATGCTTTTATTATAAAGGAAACCGCGCTCGTTGTATGCGCTGGAAGACGTAGCAAACCTGCCAATTCGCCAGGTCTTAACGAGGTTACAATATAATTCCCTGTGTCTCACGTGTTCGTAGGTTCCTGTTCTTAGGTGGCAGTGGTGGTATCCTGTTGTCGTTGCTGACGCTACTAAGGGCACTCAGGAAGCACGCAGAACTGTGGTCCCCCGATAGATGTGTTTTGTGATCGAGCACTCTGGCCAGCCGTAGCTATTTTCTATGGGTTGACGTGTCCTAAACGTAATGTTTGCTAACAGACGGGGCCAGAAACGTTTTTTGGGGGGCCGCAAAGGCAACGAGAAGCAAGAGAGGCGACACACTGCACAAGCACCTATCAGCCCCGCAGCGCTCACCCCGAAGACACCGCAGTGAAGCAGCGGCAGGTGGCGCAAGCATCGCGAAGTTCGAGGCTAGTGTAGAAGGCTTGGCAAGGGTTGAAGGGCGCGGCTGCAAATGTAAACAAACCTTTCAAGAGAAGGTCCAACCAGGCTTTTGCCTTGGCATACATACAAAGTGATGAGCGTCCACCGTAACTCTACTGGTGTTTTACAGCAAAGCTGTACACATCTACCTCGAACAGTTTCATCGCCGTTGGCAAAAACGACCTCCGTAGGCAGAAAGCAGAAATGCTATGGCGCCAATGCGAAAGACGCCGAGCGCAACCACACGGAAAATCAGGCATGCAGAATAGAGCAAGTCATTTAAAAATAAAACAAGCATATCGATTGCATTATGGATGACCAGGCGCCTTTGTACAATGGGACTACCCTCCGCATTTTTCTGGTACAGATCTTCCTTGGAGATTATCTCTAAAGGCTAGGCAGGAGTAGTGTCACTAGATGGAGCAGTTCTTGCCCGAGCCAATAAGCTCATGCGTCAGGCTAAGCAGGACCCAGCATTTGCCTTCAGAGAACCCGAGCGTAGTGTCAGTAGATAAGGTACTAGAGCCTGGAGTTTATCACCATTTACACTAGAGGGGAATATGTCGCTAGTGTCTATGGAGCTAACATCGAGGTCGTGTGGCTCGTCATGGGACGTCATTATACCGTGTGCCGCCTTAGTTTTATTGTTGGCTTGGACTGAAACATTTTAGCGACCGCAAATTCAAATACGATGCCACAAAAACTCAAAAAAGAGTCTGTAATTATAAAACTATGAAATAAAGAACAGGCTGTTTAAAGGAAAAGAAATAAAAATAATGGGTATTCTTTTTACCGAGAGTGCAAGAGCCGTGATGTCCAGTATTCTGCAGACCAAGCTATTAGTTAACAAAAATGGTATATTTCAGAGAAACAAAAAAAAACACTCTTATTTTGCAAACGGTTAAAACAATGAGCGGTTTGAAAAGCTCAGCCACGATTTTTGCGAGTCCTATTTAAAACAAGCACATCGCCTTCGGGATGCTTTCTTTCGTGTTTTCGAAACAGACCGTGTGCTACAACTTTTCTGCCGTACAGTCAAAATATCGGGGGTTTTGTTAACATATGTACTGCTACTGCAAGAAAAAACGGGAAGCGCACTCTCTTTACCACCGACGAACGTGTCAACCTTGTGGGATTATTGGCGGAGAGCGCGACCACGGGCGGCGCTGCGAAGCGCGCCTCCGTGACGTCGGCTTAGGGATTTGTCGTCTGCTTCAATCGGGCTCGCTCTCCCTGCTGCTTCTTTGCGCTCGGTTGACGTCTGATGGTTGTCCGCGCCAGACTTTGCGTGTGCGTAACTTTTGATCATGATGAGAGCCGTAAAATCGCATACACTAGCTCAAAGCGTGATTTAAAGTATAGTTTTTATGCCTTACGGAAGAAACATTGACGGCGTCGCCCCGTTCCTTGCGAAGCCGGTGATGTGCGGAGCTCGAAGCGTCGGAGCTAGGGGTCAGCTTCTGTATTAAGCAATCTTTCGAGCCAGCTGCTAGTAACCGACAACAGAGAGAATACAAGACCAAAACAACTTCCCGGCCTTTGGAGCTGTCGGCTTTGGCAGAAGGCATTCCGATTCGCGGCTATCATATGTAAGGTAAAACAGTTTTTGCAACCTTGCCGAACGCTCGAAAGTATTGTATCACATCAATTTACGTTGTCATGGCAAGAAAGTGTGTCGCCAAGCACTATAGGCTGCAGAAAATGTAGGTTGAGTTCCAAATAACCCACTGTGTGTATAGCTAGGCGCGTGCTGGTTTTATCCAACGCTTCTAACCAGCATGGAGATATATTGAGCAAAACGAGCAACGTCTACGGTAAATATACGGTAGCACTATGTTTGCTCAGACCTGGACGGATATTTCGGTACGTTTTCCACAGCCAAATCTTCCCAATATTCAGATATGCGTTATAGGAAAACTGCACTCAAGAGGGGGAGGGGGAGGAGGAGGAAGAAACTTTACAATAAAATCGACGTGGTTAGTGGGTTGGCTGCTCAGAGTAACAGTAATTTTCCTCAATTCATAGATTGCCATCCCCAATAGACCACGATTTTTTCTTTTAACCTGGACGTGCGAGAAAACAATGAAAAACATCTTATAAATATTCATCCGTTTCGATTATTCTAATATGCGGGCGTATACTATTTATTGCGTTCGTTGGCGAGTATATCAAGCCCTCAAAACCGCAATCACGTTATAATTGTTCGGGTTGATTGTCAATTCGTTATGATTAACTTCGACCGCGTCGTTTGTTAACAACGTTACCGAAGATGCAGCAAAACAGCATCTTTGTACAGACTTCTGCTGCTGTAATGCTGTTACTCGCGTTATCTTTGATTCGATTCCTAAACTACGTCAGCCACGCGCAGCCGCAGAGCAGAGAGGACAAGGTAAGACTACCAGAGCTGACCGACTAATATGCGTAAACAACAAAACTGCGGCGCCCGTGAACCGTCCCGCTGTAAACAAATGTCACGTAATGCGAACTGGCCAAAGGTGAGTGCAGTGGCTCGGAACAATAGGAGAAAATTTTGCCGATTTATTATACTATTATCTAATGAAGCCAGACGAGCGCGACCGCCTAGGCCACCAAGACGTCGAGAAACATAACTTACCCGACTCCATCAGCATTTATACTGGTTGACACCACTGCTAGCAATCTACTTTCACAGAGAAGATGATAAGCAAGTCTTTATGATCGTTGTAATCCTTAAACTTTCAACGTTACCACTCAAGTGCACAATTATACATTTATTGCATACCCAAAGATTCCGTTTTTATGACCTAATTTATTTATTGCTGCTTTTTGTTATGAGGAAGGTGTCAGTATTTTTTATTTTTTATTTTGTCAAAACGTGTATGGGACAAGTTTTAAAACTCGGTTATTTTATTTTTACAGTTGCTCCTTTGTTCCATTTAGATTTTTTACTGTTATTGTATTACTTATAATATTTGCTATTTATATGGTTCTGGAATTAAATATGTTAAATTGGCTAGTTTTACACATTTTGCTGGTGCTGGTTTTTAAATGATTTGGTTAAGAAACTCTAACGCACTAAAACTAACAGTACGGTAGAGATATTGCCAAAAATACACCTGCCCTTTTTTCATGGCGGCCGCGCCCATGCGGAAGCGAAACAATTGATTTGTGGAATTCTTACCTGTATTAACATTGCCAGCTGTGAGTGAAGAGCGGAGAAGTGTGAGGGATGACCCAGCAAGCGCGAATAACGTGGGCAAAGGGAGATCGTCTTTCGCCAACATTTTCTGCCACCCGAAGAGGTTGGATCATTTTTTGCCGTGAAGAGTGCGGACACCTGCAGACTATCAGGAAAGATAAGTTACTTCCGTCTTTCTGTATGCTGCAGGCAAAAAGAACTAAAGACGTAACAATGTGAGCACCTGCTTTCTTCAACGTATTTAATAAGGAGAAAAATGCCGCAGCAGAAATGCACCTGGTCATTCCAAATTATTGAGTTATAGGTACACAAATTCTTCGCTACAGCGTGTCTTATAATTGTGTCTCTGTAGGGAAGGTATTTGAAATTTACTTTCTCACTCCAAACTATTACAATGTCGGAGACTCTTATTAGGTTCCCCGTATTTCACGCTTCCCGTAGTAACTATCTTTCTGTGACATGGCCGCGATCATCGATAGCCAAAGGACTATCATCAAGCTCTGCTGACTTTTGTTTGACCAAATGAATCAAAAACGCTACACGTATATCGAAAACATTGGACGTTTCAGAACCGAATATATAACCAGTATGCGGTTTTGAAACGTCAAACATTTTTTATACGTGGTTTGCCTTTGTGATTCGTTTTTCTTTCCCATTTCTGATCAGACACACTTTCGTCGAACCCATGATTATGACTTTCGCTTGTGACTTAAATACAGTAAAAGCTCCTTAATTTGAGCTGCAAGGGGACGCCACCTCAGTTCGAATACATGACAGTTCGAACTAATGAAACGGAAGCGTAAAAACCGTACAATGCGATTATAGAGCTGTAGAGCATGTCAGCAATTGAACGCTCCAAAAAGGCTAAGATTGAAACCTGCCTTTTATGCTCGAAGGAGAAATGACGAGCGAATCTACGAAAATCTCCTTTTGAAGTGCTCGAAAGCAGAAAAAACACGAGGCCCATACGGATCCACCTGTCCATTCTCCACCACTGCCATTGGGGACGTGAATGTGCAGCACCTGCTCTGGGCCTGCCCGGGATTGCATCAAGTTCGCCTGCGGCACCTTCGTGTAACCAGTCGCCACCTTGGCCGCCCTCCTGACCTCCAACGCTGGGTGCATGGACCGTGTCACCTACAACTCCTGAACTTTATACAGGAAACTAACTTGTTCGTGTTTCTGTACGCGCCTACATATATTATGCCGGAGGGCAAAATTCGGTCAGTATTTGCGAGCGAAACCCCCACTGGTAACCTCCTCATGCTTCTGACCATAGCAATATTGTCATCTATCAACACGCCACACAGGCCGCCAGTGTCCCCGTTGCGTAGACCTCAAATAAACGTCATACAAAATTTTTGATATAGGAGTTTTCGATTGCGTTTACCTGATTCATTTTTCTGTCTCGGTTTTCACCTCTTTCTGGAGGCGACGCAACCTCGTGTGTAGAGGGCTTCGCCGTTTCTCTGGCCTTGCACCAGGCCCAAAGCTGGCGCCGCAGTGGCGCGTAGTTCGAATCATACAAGGCGGATGCCCCTCTCGTTGCAATGAACAGGCTATTCATTGTGTAGGCGCCTATGGAGACTGGGCATGGCGAAGTTGTTCAGTTAGAAATATCCGTAAATGCGATATAAATGTTAGATTTAACGAGCTTTCACTGTATCTTTTTGTGCCTCTGTAAAGACATGAGCGCACTTCCTGCCACTCTAATCGCTCATGCCTATACGACAACCATGTCGATGACGCTAAGTGCAAAATCACGAAGGCTTTGAATAAATTTATTCGCGCTTATTCCCAATTAACATATCATGCAAGATGATAAGCAAGTGATGTTAAGCAAGTGATGATAAGCACGAAGATGATAAACAAGTGATGTAGCACGTCCGGGAGCATGCCACATTGGTATCCACTTTCGCCTACTAAACATGGGTGCAGGTAGATGCCGATATAAAGCAATCAGATACAAGGGCACCTGAGCTTTTTGGAGGCTTTTTGCAACCATACAGGTACATCTACAATGGGTGTACAGCTAACATCGTCATCCATAAGGAGAGCTCGAAAATACCTATAAGGACTGGCGTCAGAGAAGGATACACCATCTCTCCAATAATATTCCCACCATGTTTACAAGAGGCTTGGGAACACGTTGGCGTAAGGGTTAATGGAGGATACATCAGTAACCTTAGATTTGCTGATGACGTGGCCTTGCTAAGTAACTAGGGGGACTGATTGCAAAGGATGATTACCGCACTGGAAAAGCACAGTGGAATCGTGGGCATGAAAATATTATGCAGAAAAATGAAGAAATCCTAAATGCTCTCGCGGGAGCACAGCGGTTTGAAATATGTGGCGAGGCAGGGAAAGTGGTAAGTGAATATCTCTTATTACGCCAAGTAGTGCCGCCGGATCCCAACAATGACGCAGGGATAATCAGAAGGATTACAATGGGGTGGAGTGTATATTCGGCAGGAATTCTCGGATAATGAATCACAGTGTACCATGCATGGTCCCCGAAGGAAAGTGTACGACTTCTGCATCTTACCCGCACTCAACTACGGGAAGAAACTTGCAGACTCACTAAAATGGTTTAAATTATTTTGAGGGCGACTCAGCCAGCAACAGAACGGGAGCTGACAGGTGTAACATTAAAAGACAAGAAGATAGCGTAGTGGGTTAGGGAACAGAGGCGTGTTAAGGAGATATTATTAGAAATTAATAAGAAAAAATAGGCGTTTGAAGCGCCTGTAATGCGAAGGCAAGATAGCCGTTGCTTATTCAGGGTAACAAAGGGGAAAGGTTAACAACGGACACTAAAGGGCTCCTGTGAATTGTGTATTCTCAAGTTCCTGAAAACGTTGTACAGGTGGCGACATCTGACGAATCAGCTTCAGGGCACATGAGTAAAATCAGTTTCGCCAATCACTGTAGCTTTGGTATTTTTTATCTCCCATGTTTGCCGCGTGAATCATACTTGCAGCTCTGATTGAAGGCATGCCCCGATCCATGGTGGACAAACATTAATTGGAATTAAATGAAATTAATGGATAGAGCAGGCGTTAAATGGAATTAACGTTTGCTCTATCTTTCAGAATGAAGCGAGTAAAATGCGTTGTAATAATGTTTTAGCTTACGTTGTACCGTTTAATATCCGTAAAAACGCTTGAGAGGGTTAGCAATTTTTTGAACACATTGGAGGCGGATGAGGCTTAAGCACGATTTGCAGCGGCCTTATTCATCGATAACCTGAGAGCCCCACCCATTTCTCGCTTTCCTTGACATCATTTGCCACCAACTGCACTGTGCACGACATACACGAAGACTAGTTCTATTGACTACACCAAGTCTTAGCCGGCCAAAGTTCTGCGAATGCTGTAATGATCACGCCGGGCAACTTTTTCGCTGAGTCGACGGCCTGAAAGCTTGACCCCCCATCAACTTTAAGCAAAAATGTAAACACTATACCGGTATGCTAAATTCTACTCGTACTGATTAATGTTCTGCAACAAATATCGGCACTTTTGGATCGCGAGCTACGTTTCTCACCTGGATACACAGCACCCAACACCGAAGAGCACCATCAAATTCCTGAGTGTTTGTGCTTGTGCGCCTGCGCTTGGATGTGCGCGCATTTGTGTGTGCGCGCTCATGTGTACATCCGTGACTGTGGCTGTGTGTGTGCGTGTGTGCGCGCGTTACTGAAACATGGATTCTGTGGCACTAAATAAAGACGCATTGGTCAGAGTTGAAACTATCATTTACACTTTAACGCTCTGCAGGTGTCTATTGATCGTAAATATCCGGATTTCTGACGGCCACATATATATTCATCTTCCCCTTGAGCGATCCTTACCGTAAGACCTTAATACTCCGAGAAGCTGCGGATCGGTGCGCAAAAACAGAATTTGAATAGTCGTTCTTCCGTTGTGATTTGGCGATGCACAGAAAAACCGGGTAATTTATTAGCGACATGTCATGGCAAATTCCCAATCGGCATTGCTGTACAGCCGCAACTTTGTTCAGATAGTATCCACCGAAAGCGCCGCCGCTGCGAAGGGGTCGGCTTGGAAGATCAAGATATGGATATTATTCATTCTCTCTCAACGCCGGCGAGCTCAGGCGGGTAGCTATGACATATACAGCCAGCGTACCTCGGATTAAGGCTTCGGTAGAACAGCAATTTCGCTCCAATCATTATGGAAGCAACTCACTGAACCGTTTTTCCAGCCGTTTTGACATCAACGGCGTTGACCGTTATCTTAAAGAGTCAATTTCTTCTTGCTCGTTTATTTTTGTTTCAAGTGCGAACATATGTGCTCTAGTAGAAAGGTAAAAAAAAACTAGAAGAATATGAATGCCCGGAGGGCTTATGGCGAGGATTTGGCCAGCACAAATTGATGTAAACCGAAGATAAGCAGACACGATCGAGTGGTCGGGGCGGCGATCGGCAACCAGATGTATTGGCAGCCGAACACACGGGGGGATATTACCTAATAACGAGGACAATTTTATCGAGCACCGAGCTGACGTTTCTTTTGTTTTGTTTGGTTTATTTTAATATTTGTTTGGTGACACGCCACTAGTAATGCGTTTCTGCGTTTGTTTTATCTGGCCGAAGGTAGACGTACACTGCCTGCTTTCCCAGGGCCCAGTTTAAGGCACAAAGGCTATAGACAAGCTTAAAATTGTGCACCTTCTTATGGGGTATGCGTATTTCGTCTGATTTCTGAGTTATATCGATGTAGGGGATTTATTATCCCCCGCCGCGGTGGCTCAACGGCTAAAGCGTTGCGGTGTCAATGCCAAAGACGCAATTTCGATCCCAGACGTGGTGGCTGCTTCTCTTATGGAGGCAAAAAGTGTAAACGCTCGTGTGTCGAGATATCGGGGCACGTTAAAGATCCCCGGGTGGTGCGAATATAATCTGGAGCCCTCCACTACGGCACTTTCCATAGCCGAGGCGTAACTTCAGGGTGTTTAACCTTACAATCGAAATCCCGGGCCCCCTCCACTGATGTGAAACCTTGAGAGGGGCAAAGAATGCAGTGTATAAGTGTATTAAAAGATTGTATGTCTCTATCTTGGCACACAGCGCGCGCTGAGTTGGCGCCGGAGAAGCGGTGGTGAAAGGAGCAATAGCGCGCTTGCTGAGGCGGTTGCGCCCTATCTCGCATTGAACCGGATTTAAGTATTAAATGAGAGACAGACTGGCCCTAAGTTGTCTTCGTCTCACATGCCGGAGCGTGCTAGAAGTATGCTTAACAGGTAAAAACCTGGCGTTCCACACCCATATCGAAAGGAAATTTGATAAATTTCTGTGATAATGCAATACAATCGTGATAATTCCAGTATTTTAAATTTGTTTAAGTCATGCTAGTTTTTTTCCGAACTGGTTGTATCCATTATACACTTGTTGTGTGACCACTGTTGAACAAACATTATTTGCCGCAACGACACAAGGCGGCGAAAGGAGAAGCGGACCTCTTCTGTCATTTAATTTCCGTAACTCAAGTGACTTTCAATGGTGTTTCCGAAACAAGCACTTAATTCGCGCTCCCTTTGTATATGCATAGGTAAATGCAGCACGTTCTGCTCTACTGACTACCTTCACACTCGTCCTCGTAAAGGGACCCTAAATATTGTTCGATCGTTGTAATTTCAATCGATCAATCGCTAGAGTACCCTTTCACAAGAACGCGTACCAAATTCTACACCTCTGCAAAACGCAACGGCCGCAAAAACATGCAAAAATGATCCTTTTTTTTCTTTCCGTGTTTACCAACCGATCCTCGTAACCCTACTGTCGCGCTCTGACGTGCGGCAGAATGCTCTGAGGAAACCTGTATGATGCACAAAGAACTGAACTGTGCTGCGCCGCTTTTGGTTGCACCCTTTATGTGCTGTTGCCAGTGCTGTTGGCAATAAATCCTGTTGCTGTGGATAAATCTGTTGAGGTGCCAAATGCTGTTGCCAATCAACGTTCTCGACACTAGGGAAACACGGGTGCACGTTTCAGTGAGCGACGCTCCCCAGCCGGCAGCATCGCGTATATGAGTAGGGAAGAAGGTCGATGGTCGCCATCCGTCGCACGAGCTTCTCTGAGTTTAAAGATATTGCGAGTCGCTTACAATGCATGAATAACGCCGAAAACCACAGAAAGTCTCTGCAGATGGAAAGACCGCTACACGCGCGACCACAACACGCAAATGGATGTGCACTAAATTTAAGCACAAATAGCTTGTTCTGCAAGCTTATACAGTCGATTCCGCATACATCGAACCCGGATATATTGAATTATTGCATATATCAAACCATCCAAATATCCCCTTTGAAATCCTAAGCAAAAGTATGGCACTTTCATACGCGTGCATCGAACTATCGTTCACCGTCACATTCCATATATCGAACGCCGCGCCGCAAGGGCCCCTGCAATTCTTCTTCTCCTGATGGAGTTGTGGGGATAACGATGACTTAACGCGTCACGTTAATTTGGGGGCCTTCAGGATTTGCAAAGTAATTCTATGCCTTCATCACCTGCTCCATTCACTCGACACACTGGCATGCGATACCCTCATGACGAGAAGGCAGTGTGTGATTGGATGCGAAAGGGGAAAAGGATACACACCGGAGGCCTGTGACCCATACAGAGAAACTCTGGTGTGACCCAGCGGCAGCTCTGCTGGCATGGAGACCGGTGCAGCGTGGTGCGTGTTTTGTTCTCGGCGGTGTGTATCCGGAGACGTGGTTGCGAAAAAAACATAACAATTTGTATTTTGCCATGAACGGGGATATCAATTGACGGGGGGATGCCAGTTAAAAGTAGTCGTCGCTTGCAGAACCATTCGAAATTAGATATTCCTCGCAGCAGGTATGGGGACAAAACTTCGCAGCAAGCTGACGTAAGGCGAAGGCAGCGTAGTACGGCCGTCCTTGAGCGTTTCGAGTGAGTGTTTCTGCAGTTTCTTCAGCAAATCGGCTTCGTTGCAGCTCCAAACGAGAGGCGTTCGGATACAAAAGACAATGGCGTCGAATGCCTCGAGAGGGACTTACAGAGGTTGCAGCATTCCTGTATGAAATCCAGGGTGTTGCTACAAGTTCGTAACTGTTGATGACAACGTGCAAGCTGTGGTGGATCTCGACGATGAGGCGATCGCAGCGAGGGTCGCCGTTACGAAGAAGCGGACATTACTATAGCGACCCTGACGACGTTCCCAACCGCCTCCGGCAGTCGAGCTAGCGTTTCGCTGTGTACTTCGTGGCCGTGGGGACGCAGTGAACGGCGACGGGCTTTCTTATTTTAATGGCGTTGGTAAGTTTGAAGATAGCTTGGTGAACTTCATGATGAGAAGATAAACCAAGCGAAGCTCACGGACTTTTTTCGAGCTGAATAAAGTTCGGTGGTCGTCGCGCTGTGTTTCATATTTTCCGTGCTTTGAAGACCAGATCGAGAAGCTACCGCTTGTCGCAGTCTCTCAAAACTCTCAATAATGTGCGGTGTTTTAAGACCAGCTCCAGATAGGACTATTTTATATTTCGAATTATCGATATATCGAACTATTTCACGATCCCTTTGGAGTTCGCCCTCCCTGACGACTCAACCACCCTCACAGGCCAGCACTGATGCAGACAGCAAGAGTGATCTCGCACAGGCCTCAAATAAAGCACGTCTTTCTCTGTCTCTCTGGAGTTCGAGATATCCAGGATTGATTGTAAGCCTTGTGTAATTTGCTTGAACATTGTCGCCCTCATCCAATCACAACTGGCTGCCCAGAATACATCATAGGTTAAGCGTGGAAAAGTGACTAGCGTGTCTCATGGCTATGCTCGGTTTTACTCGGTGTACGGGTTACATGAGTGAAGTTTGCGTTAAAAGCAGTGTGCTTGTTATTCCAACGTGACAATCTTTCTAATGAACCAAGCCTGTATTTGTCTTAATGGCTCCTTTAAGTACGCATATGGTTATTCTTGAGAAAATGTACTTTGCACGTTCAGTTGAAAATTCGGGGAGGTTTCCGCAGGCATGTCCTGTACCCTCATTAGGTGGATAAAGTTCAAGGTTAATTGCAATAACGCGGGTTCGATTCCCGGCCACGGCGTCTGCTGTTCATATGGAGACGAAATGCGAAAACGCCCTGCATGCCGAGATTTCGGTGCACATGTAAGATCCCCACGTGGTCAAAATTATTCCGGAGCCCACCAATGCGGCGCGCCCCATAGCCTGTGTAGCGTCGGCGTGATAAACCTTAAATTCACTCAAATCAGATCAAGATTACAGTAGCCAACAGATTTTTCTGACCTCGAGAAGAAGGAAATATTGTCCGAATAGAAAAGCAGTCTGTAAAAGCGGTGAGTCACAAAAGCGAAGTTTATTTCATGTAAACGGGACTGATAAATTCGCGAATGGTTTCTTGGCTTCAATTTCTCCTTCTTTGGAGAGCGTTTGCATGCATCTCTGAAAGCGTCATGTTTTCTTCTAAAACATTGGACAACAACGCCAAAGCTTCGGCAATGTCTTGCGTTGACAGTTACGGACGATCATTAGTGCCTTCATCAGATTCGGAGTAGCTTCGCGGAAGCACGGTCACTTGGCACACGATCTCGTCGTCCGTTAGCTCTGCGGGACGACGCAGAAGAATCATAACGATGATGTTGCTTATAGTTAGCCTAACCTGATGCGTAACAAAAGTGAAGTAAAAAAAGTGCCACATATGACCCATTTCTGGCTTTAGAATTTGCTTCCTCCGCATACTCGATACAAAAGTATGTCCTTCTGGATAACAGTTATTTAAACCGGCGGAACTCAAGCCAATCCCCTGCGATTTGTAGCTTGCCGGGTAGCATAGTATGCACTATGGCGTCGTCCTAGAGTCCCACCATGGCTCTGTCGCAAGACATTTTGTACGAAAAATTGAACTTTTGGCAGAAATACCCGTTGTTAATATACATTACTGCTCTGGGAAAACTGGTGGTTCCTGGTAAAGTCCAGATAATCGAGCAACTCTGAATTTTGGGAGTCGGAAAAAACTGTCGGCTACTGTAGCTGCACTAGCAGACTCTTGGGCGAGTTCGGGAAATATCGCCGTGGTTGGAACAGCAACTAACAAGAGAAAGATAAAACAACAAAAACGTAGATGACATGATGCGCTACTCTCAAATGAATGTTCATTTTGAAACAACGCCGCTTTTATACATTAGTGAAATGGTAACTGTAAAACGGGATAATTATGAAGGATTTTTAAAAGATAGCCTTAACAATACACATTGCAACTATCAAGGCAAAGCCATTTATGTCTATTAGCCACGAGTCGATAGATAGTGAAGTTGTTTGTTGACAGTGATATAGAGGGAAGCCGATATACTAGAAAAGGCGAACATTCACGCATTATGTGGCCAGTGCGTCAACGTTTTCTCTGTATCACTGTAAACAAACCAACCGCACTATCTGTGGACTCGTGGGTAATAGATATATATGGCTTGGTGTTACAAGTGACAGTATATATTGCTAAGGCTCATTTTTTAAGCTCCCTCAAAATATCCAGGTTCACCTGTGACCGTTTTTCTAATATATGTAAGGGGTTTTGTTCTGAAATAAAAAATCAGTTGATAGTAGCACATCGTCTCGTCTGCGATTTTTTGTTCTCTTCTCTTCTCCGCGTGTTAGTTTGCTCTTTCTCCCACATCAAGATTGCTATATGCCCTAATCATCAAAAGCATCATCAAAGCTTCAGTTTTGTATAGCTTTTATCACAGCTTTCTCGAGACAAAGTTTTGCAAGATACGTTCGGAAACCCGACAAAAATGAAGCTGTATTGAAGGCCACAGCTTGGATGCAAAATTATTTTTTATAATTGCCCACCGGTCCAAAGATGCCATAATCCTACTTCGGCTCAGCACTAGAGAGCACCCTGCCTACGCTAGCCAAAGCTCTCTGAGAAGGCACTTTCGCAGTATATATATCCGCAAGCGTGATTTCATGATGGAGCCTCGAATGGTACGCCACCTGTCACAGGACACTAGCCTTCCGGGCCAGCCAATCGGGAATGCACGGGCAGGAACGCCATGGAACCTGCCGTATAAGTGCGTCGCGGATGTGCGCCGTGATTGTTTCAAGCGATAGGTATCCTGTTTAGCATTCAGCTGTCGCATCCGGTGCTGGAGAACTTAGCGTTTAAACCTGCATGCTAACGAACTCCATTCCGATAGGAACCGATAAAAATATTGAAGGCAGCGGTAGCTTGAAAGGACACTACGAGCAAATGTGGCGAAATTACTGCAGTTTGTGCGGCGATCGCGAAGGCCAGAGCGGGCTGTCTCGTCTGCCCCATTTACAGATACACTAATCAGTATGCCTTCACCGAGTTGCCCAATTTCACATTTTTAGGGTCTTACGTGCTGAAGCTACACCTGAGATATGAGGCGCGCCGTAGCGGTTCGCACGGTATTGATTTTGTCCAGAGGAGGATTTTTTATGCATACCAAATGCCGACACGGGGGTGTTTTCGCTTGTCGCCTGCAAAAAAAATCCGCCACTGCAGCCAGCATAGAACCCGTGTCTTTGGGCTCAGAAGCATACCGCCTCCAACTGCGTCACCCCGGCAGGTCAGGTGCGCTGAATAGTCGCACCATAAATTAAATGGGTAAATGTTGATAGTGCAGCAAAAGTGTGGCTTCGAAAACCCATTTCTGAGCCCTACTAAGTCAGTATGGCGAACTATTGCTTCTGGCAGCCTATTGTACACCTAACCAGACACAAATATTCATTTCGGTGTAAAGAAACATGGAGGAAGCTTAGCGCGTCACACTTGAAGGTAGCGAGGCTGTATGCAATCCTCACGACCATCACGAAGTTTTAGGTCCACGATTCCAGACGATGTTCTGCTTCTTACCTGTCGAAACGACCTTTACTCCATCATTGTTGTTAGATGTGTGATCTCATCTGATTTTTTTTGAAGCGATAATTATTTGACATCACCTTGGAGGAGCGTACACTATGGCGTGTCTTTCTCTTTCCGAGCAAGTGTTGCCACGATTACGGAGAACGCTGGAGTTTTTTTACCAGTTTAGGCCAAACTTCATAAGTGGGTATGGTTGTCTTGACAAACATGCTGCACGAACGCTGAGCGGTCGCCTCGAGGCTTGGACACACAAGAGTGTGGCATTTTCACTGTTTTTTTCTAAATGCCTGGTGGTCAACGCAATCTTGTTCAATCTGCCTAACTTAATATGCTGGCCTGACAAATGTGCACAGTGGACGCTTAGGGGGCTGTCGCGAGTTTACCACACACGAGTGCTAGAAATTCTTGGCCTTGTTAACTGCCAGGCGGCCGCTGCGAGGCCCGCGCTCACGTGCGCGCTAGGCAATTTCTCGGTGTTTTTACTGCGGACACAAAAAATTACGTTTTACTGAACAGCTTTGCTGTTACAACGGTCATCCTACGTTAATGGGTGAACAGGGCTAGCGAAAACTACAAATAAATACACCATACAAATTTCGCAGCAGCCTGATGAGCCATGAACGTCCACCGTGACGTCGCGCTGCTTTGAATTGGAGCCTGAGAATATCTAAGCGTCGAACACCGTGATTCGCATCCACTCCTTGGTTAATAGCATCTGCTATTTTGTACGCGAGCAGTTTGTGCAGCAGGTTCCACGGGTTCGCTGCCTGTGAACTATAAAACTGAGTACCGCAGCACCTTGATTAATGTGCTAGCGCAAAGGATGAAACAAGTACAGGCAGATTTGGTTTCATTTTTATTCGAGGAGCAAAACAATTACCGTCTGTAACACCGCCAACGACCACTCAGAATCTGCCTATACTAGTATGTCTGCGCAGGCCGGTTAATAAAGAGTGAGTTGTCGGAGTAGCAAATTGTAGCCACAGTCGACGTCTGGATGGAGGCGACACTGTGGGACGTAATTATTCCACTGCCCAAAAAAAATTCCCTCGCACTTCCCCGAGGGGGAGAGTGTGTAAGTGCGAATGCACGGTTGTTGATTGCGCGATTACGGTGGATATCGTGATCTTAATGAGTAGTCGAGAGATTACACACACGCACACAACTACAAAGAAAGATATTACACTCGTTATTGCTGGTACCGTTGCCCGGTCCGCCATCATCGTTATCGAGATGCAGGACCAGCGACCGCTCTCGACGACGGCGCGCGCTCGACTAATACCCTCCCGCGCCACGCGGCCGCTACACGAGCGCCCTCACGCGTCGGAATGTGGAGCGCCCGCTACGCGAGCGAGAGCTCTCCCGCCCGAAGTGGGGAGGAGGCGCCCAACACCCGCAGTCACTGAGCGGAGAGAGGAGGAGGAGAGTAGCGTGCGCCCATCTCCCCCCGTTGCTAGGGAAGACGAGGAGCGCGCGCACCCGCAGCTGTTGCATGCGGACGACGGCGGTGGACGATTCAGGCTCGCTTAAGAAGTGCATTCGCACTTAAAATTCTGCGCGAGTGTACCGAACAGACGCAGAATATTTCATCCCCATTCTACATTTACACTGATCAGTCCATATTTAAAGCGTATCTTGGTAGCACAATATTACAACGTGTATGTAGTGCGATGTCCCATATGTCAAAACACTACAAGCACTCGTCATCAGAAACGCGCGGTACGTGTGTTGGTTGTGTGTGGCCAGAAGTTTCAAGTTCGTTGACAGCGCAACATGTTACACGCAGTTAATATGAGAAAAAGGGAATAAAATTTCGGCTCGAAGAGGGCAGAAAACTGGCCACTGCCCGGCTGCCTGAAGAGGACCTGCCAACAAAATGCAACTTTTTTAAGACGAAAGTGTTTTATGCCGGGATATACCAAGATTTCCCTGATGTTATACCCGTCACAGAAATGACGCCAGTAAAACGAACACCAAAAAACTGCAAGAAAAGTTTCAAGATCCTGATGATGATTGGCAGTGGTATCCACTTTGTAGCGAGGTGATGACGCGTCGTTGACATGGATGGTACTGCCGTCTAGGACAGGTGAAGCGGGGTAGTGCTTCATGACGCCAATGAGCCCCGACAGTTTGCACCTCGATAGGGCAGCGTGAGATTTCACCGTTGGAATCCTGTTTTCAAACGGGGATAGCAAAGCAGGTGCAATCGACCTAGGATGGCAACTCGAGCTCCCGCCTTTGCAGGATCCTCTGAGAAGTTATGCGCCTCTTCATGTAATATACCATAAGTGTGATTTCCGGCCTCCGCGGGGTCTGCCAAGGCGCACTGAAGGCGTGCTATACCGGCAGCTACAACGTTGCACACACACGAAGCTTCTTCTTTATGCTGGGGTGGGTAGAGTCGCCATTGTGGACAGTGTGCTCTACTACCGACACAACATTAAACACTTTTAAAGCCACAGCCCGCGATATGCTAGTCAGAGGGCAACAGCATCGAAGCTTGTGGTGCGACTCCGACAGTTCCTTGTACCCTGGCGAAGTCATGACGAGGCAGGTCTGGGAACAAAAACTTTGCTTCCTTTTCTTGCCGAAACCCGGCTAGAAGAGGTTGTGTGAACACCCTGAAGATTTTATATATGTGTATATCTCTCCTACTGCCCCACCCCCTTTCTTTTAAATGCAGAGCATTTCAGTAACACACGATGTCACCCGCGTTGACGTCCGTAGTCCGCACCATCGTTGTCCCTACTTTATAAAAAAAATACTATCCGGCGCCAGGTTTTGATCCCTCGACCCTGCGGGCGGAACGCAATGTACATGGTGCTCTACCCACTGCGCCACAAAGCCAACTTTTTTTTTCTTTACTGCATGGAAAACTGCCCTTAATACAGCCTACAAAAGTTATGAGTCATCCAAGAAGATGCACATCACTGCAGCTAAAATAAGCCGTCCGTTGAAACTCTGGCAAGCAGACGCACGCGTCCAACAGATGCAGCAATTCTGCTGGGTGACTTTGCGCCGCATAAATGCTCCGCACCAACGCAGTTTGCTCCCGAAAAATGGACTTGGTTGGGCGAGGAGGTTCCGCGTGCCTGTCGGTCATGCGGCACTTCCACAAGCTATACAATCCGATCACAACAAATATATCATAGGGCACTCCAGTAACATCTCTAAAAGGCAAGAACCGAATTGTATAAGGGGTAATGTCCATGTCCTTTTTAAGAGTTCGTTGCAACACGTCCCAGAAAAACACCGCATCCCGGCACAAAACAAAACAATGATCAATGGTTTCAGGTTGATTGCATAAACGGCAATTTACAGAACAAGGAATAGACATTCCTTTGTCGTGCAACCATGTTTTCACTGGGAGTGTTGATGTATACAGCTTAAAGAAAAACGTTTTTGCATTTGGAGGAAGACACATACGTGTGAGCCCCTTCAAAACACTGTCCTTATGGTGGCCAATGTAAGGTTGACGATAGACCGGCACTGGGAACAGACTCTCTAATAAAGTGTTCGTCAAAGCCTTCCTGGAAAGGGTAAACAGATATTGCAGGGAAAACCTCGCTGTAAGGAAATTGAAGGTGTCGACCACCTCCTTTAAAAACCCCCATGGCGGCTTCGTACTGACTTCACCAGTGGAGACAAGCAGAAACGGTAAAAGAAAACTTATGCGCTGTTGAATAACGTTGAGCAGAAGTAGATGATGCGTCACCTTATAGAAAAAAAAACCGAGATACAAGCTGGTGTACAAACAAATGTATCAGCCCAGCACCCCCAGACACTAATGGAAGAAACAAATTGTCCCTACGCATAGGTTCCCATTGGGACCCCCACACAAATGTTGCAAAAACTCTTTGTAGAGCTTGTACTTTAGAACGCGCACAGTGGAGTACTTGCAGCACATAAACAAGCTTTGCGACAAGGAAGACATTACAAACGTGCGCACGCGCAAACACAGAAAGTTCTCGCCCCATCCATGCCTGAGAGGCTCACTTGACTTTTTGGAGTGCCAATGACCAATGAGGCCCGGTGTTTCGTATTTGGTGCAAAGGTACACCTAGGTATTGAAGTGCGTCCTTATCCCAAGTAATGCCACCAAATAAGGACGGTTTCGCACCCCATTCACCAAACCAAAATCCCTTTGTTTTTTCCATATTCACAGCTGCTCCGGACGCGCCACAAAACTGCCTGGTGGGATTAAGGGCTTCTTGAACGCTTTTTTTTATCAGCGCAAAAATAGGCAATGTCATCCGCGTAAGCAAGGACCTTAACCTCACAGGATAGCGATGAAAAGCCCCGTACTCTTTCACTCTGCTGAATACTAAGGCACAGAGGTTCGAGGTATAAGGCAAACAGCAAGGGTGAAAGGGGGCAGCCCTGTCTAACAGACGATTTAATCGAAACTAGCTTAGACAGAACGCGGTTGACGACCAGTTGTGTGGTGCACTGTTTGTAACAAAGCTGAATGCCTTTTAACAACACATCCCCTAAATTTACCGCTGCCAAAAGTGCGAATAGAAAATCATGAGAAACGCGATCAAATGCCTTTGAAAGGTGAATTTGGATAAGGGCCACCTGCTCTGCCGAATCAGACACACACTCCAATATTGAAGGGGCAACATGTATGTTTGTTTGAATGCTCCTACCTCTCATACCGCAAGTTTGGTGAGGTCCTACTAAACTAGTGATGACAAGGTGAAGGCGCCCAGATAAAATTTTTGCGAAAATTTTATAATCCACATTGCAGAGAGATATTGGCCGATAGCCGTGAACCGATTTCAGCTTTTGTTCATCTTGCGTTTTCGGAATTAAAACTGTGTGTCCTAAATAAAAGGTTGGCGGCAAAACATGATGGTCGTATGCTGCTGTTAATATGTCTAACCGAACGGGAGCAAGGATAGCAGAGAACTTTTGATAAAACGCTCCGCTCAAACCATCAGGCCCCGGGGTCTTGTTTGTCTTGAGGTCAGAGATGTCAGCCTTAACTTCTTCGAGTGTAATAGGCCCAGAAACCAGAGCGCACTCATCGTCTGTCAGCTTTGGCACTAAATCAATGAGGGAACTAAATTCTTGCCCCCGAGCTAATAGACTTGACCCCGCAAATAGCGTGCTTTAGTGGTCATGGAAAGCACTAGCAATTTCAGCTGCTTCAGTGTACTTAATACCGTTATGTTGAATTTCGATTACTTTCTTTGCAAGTGCTGACTCCCGCTCATCATTTAGTGAACGATGAGTGGGGTAACTATCAAAGAATTTTTTCAGTTCTCGACCGAATTAGAGCGCCATGGTATTTTTCGGTAACATATTGCTGAAGTTGTGCCTTAACAAGGCCAATTTCCTCTACACCCGATTTCGGACGGACCGCTTCGAGTTCATGGAGCCCTACCAATGTACGAGTTAGTTCCCGTACATAAAAACGTTTTAAAAACGAAAGGCGTGCGGACTCTTCTATTGCGCAATCCCTTACCTCCTGTTTGAATAAATCCCATTTCTGATATAAAGAAAGACTGTGTGTTTCAAGAATACTAGTCAAGCAATCGGACATACGTTTACAAAATATTCCATCGGCCAATAAAGAGGTATTAAGCTTCCACAGATCCCATTTAGGCAGCACGCTACGCGGTCTTGATCGTCCTAAGCAAACAGATACCATGCGGTGGTCTGTTAAGAAAATCGGGAGTACAATATAGTCAGAAATGCTAGGCATCTCTTCTGCTGAAATGTATATGCGGTCAACACGGGCATTCGAATTGCTCTGAAAGTGAGTAAAGTGCATGGTACTCCCTTTTACATGACCAACATCAACAAGACCATTATCATGCACTAAATCAGACAGGGTGGCTTCACTTTGGTCGTATTGTGAACGTGGTCTAGATCGGTCTTGCTCACAGCATACACAATTAAAATCCCCCATGAGGAGGATTTTCCGTTGTGTGCGTAAAAAATTCCCTAGTGACATAAAAAAGGAGTTACGTTCCCGACAATTCACTGGAGCATAAATGCATATGGTACGCCATTCAACTCCTATCATAACGAGGTCACAGCAAATAAGAAGCCCAGCATCATCTATACTACAGGAGAGACTGGAAAACTCATCGTTCTTGCTAATAACCAAAAAACATCCACCAGACAAGCCTGCAGAGGGACTAACACATACGCTGTAATGTTCTAAAAAGGGTTCTAATGCAGCCGCCGTGTCCTCATCACTGCATAGCTTTGTCTCCGGGATGGCTGCAATGTCCACGCCCATCCGTTTAAGGAGGCGTAAAAGCTGGTATTGTCTTCTCCTGTTTCTTAGACCTCTCACGTTAACTGTGGCAGCGTGAAATGCTGTGACACTTGCCATTTTGTTGGAGCTTCTTAAGCGACCTTTTCACCTCCAGATGTGCCACCCTTGCGGGTGGTCTTGGATGACAGTGATTTTCCTGACTTTTTGGAGCCAGCCCGCGTCACAAGACCACTAGTCACCACAGCCATGTCGGAAGAATCTTGAGCATTGGACGCTTGCTTTTTGCCAGCGCTCGATGACTTGTCCTCGCCGTCGGCAGGAGCTGGCCTCTTCACCGATCCGCTGTTACCACCCGGAACATCCTCTAGTAGAGCCACAGCATCCGCCCAGGATGCGGATGGCAAGGTAACGGAACTGTCATCTCCACCTTCTCCGCACGAGACATCACTGCTGTCATCATCGCTGGCAGGTAAAGGTACCGCAGCATGAACCTCCCCTGAAGCGTCATTCGAAGCTGTCGAATGCGTGTCCATTTCCTCTTCCCGGTTCTGCTTACTAGACTGGGAATCATCCTGCCCCTCGCGATCAGGTGGCACAGGGTAGGGCTCCAGTTCCCTGCGATCCACCGCCGAAGAGTCTTGAGGCCCAGTCGGTGCTATTGGAAAATGCGCCACAAAGCCGACACAGAATGGGACGCTACTAACGCGCGTTATATCGTTGACTCATTCAAATTACTGCTGACGAGCGCTCTCTCGTCAACAGTTGCCACAAGTGCAACAACATTAACGTAACGCAAACTACTTAACGTCGTGCGCCCCCGGAAATGCTCTGCATTTGATCGTGCCCCTCGCGAAGGGGCTGTTTCACTGCGTCTTCCTACTGGCCAGTACACTCGTCGCCATCTGTCGGATGTAGTGCGAACCCTTTGCGGCTGATGGTGCGCGATTTGAAACGACATTTTTTGCCCACTTCTCATAGCTGTGTTAGTTTTACATTCAGTCTCGCACTGTTTTCTTTTTTCTTGTGGTTTATTACTGCCGAGGCCCACCGCAAATGCTTAGAGTAAAGGTACACAACAAGCCAAAGTGGAAATGCAGTATGGTATAACGAGGACAGCATCGCTCCTCTCTCTTCCTTTCCTCCTAACTTCCTTCATTTCATCTCTTTCCCCGGCTTCCTTTGCCCTTCCTCTTCGCACTCTTTATTGCCAGCCGGCAGGAAATCGAGTGCAAAGCAAATGGCGGGGTTTCCCGCGTATGTGACACTGGGAAAACCGCATCATCTCTGCCCGGAGTAGAGGCTCGCTTTTATTTTCTTTTTCTTCTTCTCTCTGTGTTTTCCCCTGTCATCTCACTGTATTCACCCCATCTGGAGTACCAAGTCCTACCATTAGTGGGGCTGACATCTTCACCTTTGATTAAAAGTTTTCTCTTTCTCTTTCTCAGTGCTGTGGCTCCGTGTTAGAAAACTTTTTCATTACGCGCCGGAAAAAAGCAACAACGCCGAAGGGCGAATGACGCGAACGTTACTCATTTAGTGCCAAGAGAAATGCCAGCGAGAAGTGGTATACGTTCGCTCGTTCATGGTCCATGCTACGAACTCTGCTTCTCGCATTCCGCAAGCTCATCTCGTCGCAACGCAACCGCATGGACCGAAGTGGTCACACCTTCGCCGAAGTGACTCGGCAGCAGTACACCGCTCACCAAGCATACCCACAAGACAGCCGCCGACCATCAAATCATGCTCCTTTAGTTTCAGATTTCACTGCGCATTTCACTTCCGTGTTATACCGACTCCTACGTTGTAAGAACTCACCTTTGTGCCCTATACAGCAAGGAAGACGCGAAAGCTTTCTTAGTGGACTGAAGGCGTACTGTCCAGAAACTAATGCCTTTCCCCATAAACCGGTTGGTCGACCAAAATGCTCTGATAAGATTTCTGGACACACGGCGCGTGCGTGAAACGGGGCTCCCATTCTGTCGAAATGGTTACTTAAAAATTGCAAAAAAGGGGTGGTTCTAGATAAAGCAATATAGGCATCGATCATGAAGGAGTACAGTAGTATACCAGTATCTCATGAACGACGTATCGATTTACGTTTATATTGTTTGTAGATGCGTTTACTTACTGCGGAAGAAATTGTTGCATGCTTTCGTTTTTCGTTGGCGATTTGTGTCTTTGAAGGTTGGCCGATTGCTTGGGCGTACAATCAGCAATGGTTTCGACGCACGTCTGGCGTATTTTTGGTGGGAGAAAGCTTTCGCGCTTCTAGTTACTTTCCTTAAGAAGGGATGGCGAAGTTTTTAACAAACCGATAAAAAGCATTGAACGACCTACAATTTTTGCGCTATACATTGTTATCAGAACCACCAGTCGGAGTAATGATAAAGACATACTTCTTAGTAAGTTAAATTCAAGTTTGGATTCAAGAGATGGGGTTAAACGAAAATAGAGGCACCATAGAAATCACACAGTCAGGCTTCATGACCATAGATGTGCTTGCTGCCGCCAATCCTATAAACAAGTCCCTGCAACGTCATCAGACCCCGGGAAACGTTGGGGAGTAGTCCCCCTTCTTTACGCGTTTTCCTGACTATATAATTGTTTGTTATGAAGTTCGCGCTAAAAAAGTTATGATTGCTAATACGACTAGGCAGTCTTTGAAATATTCCTACCACATATTTCCTCCTCTCAATCCCCACTTCAATGCTGACCGGCAACGCAATTGGAGATATCGAGAGAACAAAGATGCGTAGAAAACATTTAATCTAAATATTCGCGGCTACCTGTGGCTCTCGGTACAATGCTAACTCATCCAAAACTGTGAAATAATCCGCTGTAATCGCTACCCCAAAAAACAAAATATCAGCAGAGTCTCGAATCGAAACAAAACAAAATTTGAAGAACGACAAATGTTTGTTTGGTGCCTGCAATCTGAACTGCTTACCACTATTTTGGACGGATGTCATAGGATGCAGCATACAGCGTGTAAAGTCAAGTGTGCCAGTTTTTTTTCTGGCTTTATTTGCCGTACAAAGCCACCTCCCGGGCATCACGTAACCAGTCCGGAAGTGTCGAAAAAAAAACGCGAAATCACGAGAACACCGTTTACTCGTGAATACGCAACTGCCTTTTCGGTTTCCTTCAGACACACTTTTGTAAAACTAAAACGAAGCATACGAGGTGCGCTGCAGTGCAAAACTGCCCAAAGATAGTTCAATCTTGTACATCCAACATCCAACGCATCTCCGTGTCATCATCTTTTTTGACAGCATTAAGGCGTGACGACAACTGCAGCTGACAGACGAGTGACATCAATAAAAAGTGGAACAAAAGAAGCAAGGTCGGGGCGAGTACAATGGCGGCGTAGACTAGAGCGTGGCTTAATTGAATGGGACGGTCACGAGAGCGCCCCTAAAAAGCGAGCCTTCCCTGCAGAATTTTTCATACACTGAATTGATAAATTATTGTCTCCTTTGGCTCAAATCCTCTTTGCTTCTTTTTGTTTCCCCTTTGGTAAGTCGAGCTCCACCGTAAAATGACGCCTGTCAGGTCCACTTCGGCGGCGTCTCAGTGATCGCTTTTGTCGCATTGTACGGGTGCGCGCTCCAACGTCGAGAAAGTCGCCAGTACCCCGACTCTCTTTTAACTGGGTCACAAAAGGGACTCTGTCGACAGACAAGCTATTCAATCCCCTTTTTTCTGTCCCCTCTCTCCCTCTTTCAGTAAGAACGTACGACACCCAACACGCTGTATTTATATTTAATACTGGTGTGATATCTGTATTGCTACCATGTGGAAAAATTTTTTAGCGCCAAGAGCTTGCTTCTGGACTGGTTCGTACATTACTACTTATAACACACTGCGCTAAGTTGACATTGATGAAGACGAAGGACAGCGAGACACAAGGTGCACACATACGAAAGCGCAACTGTCAACCGGCTTTATTTTCCGACCCTCTAGGAAAACACTGGAAACGTAATCACCGAAAGAAAACACTAGGAACCACCAACAAAATCCTATTTGCGTTGAGAAGTTGAACTGAAAAAGTGTTGAAATATGTTGACAAAGAAGTTGAAATATTAATAGTTGTAACCGTCTCCTGGTTTTCTCGCGGTCTGACTCAAAGCTCGTCCCTCGTACTCGCTTCCCCCATCTGTCACTCACATTCACACAGCTACACTGTTACGGCCACTATTAAGAAAAAAACCGCCATGGTGTTTCAGTGGCTAAGGCGTTCTGCAGCTAAGCACGTGGGCGGGGGCTAGTTGGAATGTTACTACTTATACCACACTGCGCTAAGTTGACATTGACGAAGACGAAGGACGGCGCGACACAAGGTCCACTCATACAAGAGCGCAACTATAAGAGCGCAACTATAAAGAACCATTCCAAGAAACCTTATCTGTGTTCAATTATTGATAGTTGTAGCCTTCACCTGTTTCTCACGTGGTCTCAGTCAGAGCTCGTCAGTCGTTCCCGCTTCTCCCAATTCTAAATCACAGTCACAAAGTCAAACAGTCACAGCCACTATAAAGAAAAAAGTCTGCCGTGGTGGCTCAGTGGCTAAGGCGTTGTGGCGCTGAGCACGAGGGCGCGAGTTCGATTCCCAGCCGCGGCAGCCGCTTTTCTACTGGAGGGGAAAAGCAAAAACGCCCGTTTGTTCGAGATTTTGGCGCACGTTAAAGATCCCTAGGTGGTCAAAATGAATCCGGAGCCCCCTACAACGGCGCACCTCTTCCCCTGTGAAGCGTCCGCGCTTTAAACCCCACAATCAATCAAATCACTACTAAGAAAACTTTTATCGGCATATATGTAGGCTCGTCCCGTACAAGGGAGAGGGTTGAGGAATGTCACATGACCCTCCCCTCCCGTGGTGGAAACTGTGCGACTGTCAGGCGGCCCACAAGAATTTCCATGGGTAAAGTATAATTATTTTTAGACAAATTTTGAAAGAACATTCTAGGGACGCAGCCCCTACGTATGGTGTAGCCTGCGCACGGTGATCACAGTTCAATGAGAGCGCGTCGATCACAGATAAGGACGCCAGCCCCGGCCTGTCATGTATCGGCCGTGAGTGCGTGCGCGATGAACAGTGAGCGCGCAACGAAACCGTGTGTAGTGCGCTTCAAACCCGCGACACGAGCACAACCATCAATGATGGCTTAAAAGCGGAGCTCACGAATGCAGTGGATGGAGCAGGACAGAATATCCTGGATGCTGCGGAGGGCCAGGATGGGAGCAGCAAAACGCAGACCACTGGAACCACGTCCGCCGGCAAGCTCGGATTAACCAACGCCTGTGGTGTGCGCACACACAGTGGCTTTGTACAACGACTCGGAAGTTGTCGCGAGTGTTGAACGAAGTGCGGTATTCTTGTTTCTGCACAATAGGTGTAGTGTGTTATTCAGTGTCGCATTTTTCCCACGACCGCTGTGTTTGAAGCTGCGGTTTCTACGCATGGCGGTTTTGTTTTGTAGTCCCAGAATAAACAGCCTGGATGGAATAACTGGGGAACGATCACTACGGAGAACATCACACATCCCTAATAAAGGCGTTCTTTAGCCATATGGCAGGATTTTATAGAATATTTGTATGTATAATAGAAACACCAGCACAGTAGTTTTATCTTTTGGCCTCAAAAACTCCTGTAATTGCAAAACGGACAAAACTGCAGTCAATTTTGTCGAAACGCCCACCGCACCGATAACATTGCAAATAAAACTTACACTAAAGTATATACACCGCACTAAAAAATCTCTTAACGAACAATATTACAACGCATTACACTTAAATCATAAAAACGCCTCACTCAGCCTTCTGATTGAGCCTTTTTTTTTGTGCGATGCAATGATATCTGTATTGATGACAATGACAATGGCCGAAAGAGTCAGTATGCAAGCACTTGCCGGTGATACGTTGATTCTAGTTAAACGACTCAAGAAAAAGCTACCAACATTCAATTGCACTGGGTTAGATGCAACATTATGGCCGGCGTAACGCCGGAGCCTAAAAGTTAGCCTCTAGAAAAGTAAAGCCTCACCTTTGGGAAGAATCAAGCGTGCCCTCGTTAAGTTAAACTGCAATACAAAACTTCCTTCAAACGTAAAACGACTAAAAAGGCCTGGTTGTAAATTTGATTGTACACTCTATCATTTGAATTCATTTCACAGGCAGTGAAGACACACCTAACTCCCCAAAACAACTTGGACAGGAGCTCCAATCAGCATAGAGCACGGTATTACAAGGATTGAAAGAAAGATTGCATACGGTTCTCCAAGATGAAACAGACTTCAAATTCAGATTTTTAGAGAATAAAGAATACTTCACCATCACCAGTCAAAACTTGCAAACAGTACAGGTCACCTTCTCAACTTTATTGTGATAGTCGCTAACATTCAACTACTTCATAGAGGAAGTGAAATCCGCAACGTACAAGGCAGTGAAAACTTATCCCAACTACACCGTTAAACCTTTACGAAGTTCACATAGTTGACACAATTGACTCGTGTATATTCCATGCCATAAAAGGCTACATATTAGTGGTGTATTGTATTACACAATTTCCAGTCTACAAATTTATCGAAGGTTCTAAAAAAGGAAAAAATATGGAGTGACATCGGTTACATTCGTCCAATCCCGGCAAAATATTGCAAATTAATAAAGAATCTGAACGGAACAAGCCCAACCCCGTCCGTTCCTTGCCCGCTCTTTCCCCTTCACTATTTGTTGCTCAGTTCTGTTCACTTCATCTGAAACTACGTGCACTGGGTGCATGCCGGGGTTTTCACGCTACGCGAGTAAGAAGCGGTTGTATAGATCACCTAGTGCACATTGCGATCTGACATGATATCGGAGCCTTCACTAATCCCCGAACACCTTTACCGAGACGCTAATCTCATCCTGTTAACAGTTCTGGGCAAACAATTGGAAGAGGTGTGCCTTTTCGAAGGAAAGAGAAGCACAACTGTCGGCCATGCGAAGTTCGCACCCGCAACAAAGGACGCAAATCTTGCTGCCTTATCACCACAACAAACTGTCGTGAGTCGCTGGTAATCGTATTAACGTATTTAGCCAAGACGTTGAACCCACGCGGTTACTTCGGTTGGCCGCTCTTCGTGGTGCCCCTGGGGGTTCTCTCGTCGTTCCCTTGTGGCTCAATTGGATCGATTGGTTGCAGAATTGAAACAGAAATGAGCCATATAACCACGAAAGAAAGGACAGAATTACACGACGTGTTGCGATCAATCAGCGTGGCAACAGCCCCCAGTAGGGACTTATCAACCTGTTAAAAACTTCTCGATCATTTAGGAGATCTATTTGGTGTGTGTCCCACTGCGCTCACTATAGCGCTCACCCAAAAAGCGCTTTATTGAATAGGTGTGTATACCGTCTCTCATTGAGAAATATTTAAGATACTGTTGCTTTACCCTACAGTGTTTCATTATGAGTTCTCTTGAGCTTATGCTGGTCGTTCCCAATCCCACAAAACCAGTACGAGTACCCGGTACGCATACCAGTGGACGCACTCTTTTTTTGCTTCCTTTATATGCAATGCACTGGTAGGCATTTTCGTGGAAGTAAGTTCCTAATTGAAATGTCGTCAAACAGGCACGACAATGCGTTCACTTCCACGACAAGAAAAACCAGAGGTATCTATGACTGTCACCGTAAAACAGGGAGGAGAGAAGCATAGTACAAGGTCCAGTGCTTGTTCCTTAAAGATTTGAGATTTTAAGCTACACAAGAAACCCACAATAAAGGCTCACACTACTGCTCCCTGCAAAGCGTTGTCTCCTGCTCCATTTAAACCCTCATTGTCGTTCATCCCGGACTTCCTTAGAGTTCTTGGATTTCCAGAATGCGGCAAACGCTCCCCCTTGAACTCGAAGCATTCATAACTTTCGGAAGATCAGTATGGCGTCTCCGCCGTCTCGTGCTATACGGCACTGCCGGCGTACCCTGGTCTCGGTGAGCCCCAGGTCCGCGGCGATGCTGTGCACCTGTGCCCCACTCAGGTAGCGAGCTTCGGTGAACTGCGCCTCCAGCGCCGACACCTGGGCTCCCGTGAACGGAATGCGCGGGTTGCGGCCGAGGTAACGCCTCCGAGGAAACTCCCGCCGCCCTGCGTAGAGAGAACAAAATAATGATGATGATGATGAAGATAAATACAGGCACAGTATACATGATGTTACATCAATAAATTAAAGTCTTTAAAGCATTTTCTAGGCTTAACAGCTTCTCCGTTCACACGCGTCAACCACGAAAGTCACATTGCACGGTCTGTTTTGTTTGACATCGGGATCGATGCCCCTTACGGCTTCATACCAGGTCGCAGTACGCAGAAAGCTCTCGAGGAACTCGGTGATGTTCTCAATTCTGCAATCTATCAAAACGAATTTGTCTATATTATATTTCTGTATGTATCAAAATCGTTTGATTCTGTCAATCATCGAGTAATATTCGACAAACTATTTCATTACTATTTTATAAGGCCGTTTTTTTTAACTATTGAATAATTATCTCTCCAACCGTTTACACGTTGTTGTTATCGATAAAGTCAAAAGCAATCTGCAGCATTTAACTACAGGTGTCCCTCGGGGTTCCATTTTGGCTCCTATTCTCTTTAATATTTATGTCAACGATTTGTGCAATGTACCCTATCTCTGCCGCGTATTTCAATACAAAGATGATAGGTTGTTACTGGCTCGACACCTTGATTTTAAAAAGGGAGTCGCACAACCACAGTATGACACTGAAAAAATTATGGATTGGTTGATTAGCAATGCAATCGCAGTCAATCATAAAAAGACTCAGTTGGTTTGTTTTCCCAATGTGCTGAAACTTATGCCGCATTATTGCCCTGCATGGCAAACAGAACAAACCACAAAGTGCGACCTTCGTACGACATTTGAGAGCTGAGCAGCTTTTGGGGCAGGAAGAACTTTTACAAGCCTTTATTTATCGATGTAGCACATTGCATGAATCCGGGAGGGCTAGTGTGTTTTTTATAAATATGGGCATATTAGCCATCTCGAAAATCAGCGGTTTTGGTTGGCGCGTTATTGGCCTTGCTATTCTGTCTTGTTTGTGTGTGGCTGCAGATCTAATTAGGAGTACACGACAAACCAACGTAATGTCAGTTAAAACGAAAATGACCAAAATCGAAGCGCAATGCCCGAAAAACGAAAAAAACACTTCTGGCAAATTGAAATGACAATGATCGAAAAGAAAACGCGAAACCACGGATGGACCAAACGAAATCCTTTCATATCGCTCAGCTTTACCCGAGCGCAAATGTTTTGTAAACGTTCTGGTAGAGCATTCTTCTGCGATAATCGGGAACGTTTACATTTTAGATGCGGAGCATCTCCTGCTCGGGGGGATGTCCCGCGTCCGTGACCCGTCCGCAGTGCCTCTGATGATGATTGTGGCAGGATGCCCCTAGGGATTGGCCAACCAAAAAATCCATCACGAGATAGCTTCGCGTTCAACCACCGTGGTCATCTTCGCCACCAGGTGGCCGTGATGGACAGACCCTCAACACGTCGGCTCCGTCTTTGAAGGACCACAAAATCGAAAAAGGCGGCCCCACCCACCAACAGATGTTACCAGAGCGACAGTAAACGATCAGCGACGTACCAAGACCTCTTGGAATGAGGTTACCAATATTCCTCACGCCAGTAACGATCAAGCGCAATGTCCCGCCAAGCCGCTGCGATAACCCTAGCAAGTGTTCCACCGAGGAGCGTTCCTGCTCTCCTACTCCCGCCAGGTTTGCGAACACTTGCATGCCCGCGGCCCTCCTCGCGCCGCATGAGCACGTGCCACGATGCACTGCCAGGCCCAACGGGCGCCAGCCAAGTTCCCCTCAGAATGGAAATTTCCGTGGAGGGATCAGCAATAGACCCCGCGGAGCTGCTAAAGCCCGACTGGCAGCAGATCCGCCACAAGATCAAGAACCTCCTACGACGATCGGCGACGCGTAATGAGCTTGTCAAAGGACGACGCCCCCCGCAACAGAGGAGAAGACCAAGACCCCCGCCTCCAGAGAGCCCACTGCATGACGATGATGTGAAGATCATCCTCCGCCCTCAAGGTGGACTGGACCTCCACACGATCCCGGCCGCCACGCTAGCGGACTACGTTTTGATACAGGCTGGCTTAGAACTACCCAACGAGGACCAAGTGAGAATCCATCACAAATCAAACTTCATCGTTGTCAGCACCCCCTCTGAGGAGAGAGCGCTCAAGTACCTCGGCATGACCCAACTTCAACTGCACAACGGCACGTACACCCTGTGCAACCACATCCCCCCGCCATCCGATACCGCGGTTGGAGTCATATTTACCGTGCCAGAAAACGACACTCCGGAAGAAATTATGCGCAGCCTGACAGCCTACAACCACGACCTCCACATACTAGACGCCAAGCGGCTGCGGAACTCCACCTTAGTGCAAGTGCTATTCCAGGGACCCCATGTGCCATTCTGGGTCCGCTACAGGGCGGCCACCCTTCGCTGCCACCCGTTCAAGAGAAAATCAGAGGCGTGCTTCAACTGTTGCCAGCCGGGCCATCGAAAAGACGTGTGCCCCAATCAACCACCTACCCAAAGATGCACCGCTTGCGGCCTAGCGCAAGCCCCGGAACAGCACTTGTGCAAACCGAACTGCATCTTGTGCGGAGAGGCCCCCCCAACGGGAGCCGCGGGTTGCCCCCGCCGCTTCCAACCAAGGCGTCGACAACCACACACCAAAAGTGAGACGCCGAATGTACCAACCAACAGTCAACAGAGCAGCAACAGCCAAGGAAAACCACACCCGACGGAGGGGAACCGCAATCAAAAGCCTACCAAACCCCCCGAGAACACGACACAGCGAAAACAGCTGCCGCCACTGGGGCAACAGCGGACTTACATCCAAGTTCTCCAAGGAACGACCGGCACCGCAACAACGGCAACACCAGCAAAGGCGAGTACCCAAGGCCTTTTCGCTCCCAACTTACCCCTCCTCCTATGCACACTACATCACCTACATCTCAGGACAGCAAACTGGATCTAATTCTAAAAGAGATGCAAAATATGCGAGCCGACATAGCGCTACTTAGAAGCGAGAAGGCCCAACTTAGGGCAAACAACAGCAACTTTAAAGCGGAGATAGCGAAGCTAACAACCAACAACGCCGCGGAGACAGAACCCACCCCGCCACCGCTTAAGCGCAAGAACACGAGAAAGCCGGCAACTAACCCTAAGTCCGACGACAACATGGGCAGTGTAGACATGCAAGAATTCAAACAAGAAATGCTTCAGTCACTCAACGCCACATTAAAAGAATCCATTACGGCCCTGCGAGCGGAACTACTTGGAATCCTGACGAGCGCGAATGCACCGGCAAGCAACTTTACTGACCAGGCGAGCACGACCCCTGTACCAATAGATATCGAGCAAGATGCCGACTTATGGCCGGTATTCAATAGCGAAGTGCGCATGCAGGCAACCATGTGAATGCGCCGTCACTGGTTACGTCGGGTTCCGCGAGATGGCGGTACTTGTCCGTGTCCGTGCTAAGCATGATATGGGTTGGACATTCCAACGTCTAGCCCGCCGAACGCAAATTAAGGCCTCGACTCAAATGTGAGTGCGATAAATAACAACTCTGTTGGCACCACCGTTGAGAGTCGGGTTGAAACGGAGTTGGCGAAGCACGCCGGTGTTATTTTTGTTCTTCGGCGTGCGGACGCAGTGGCATAAGCCACGCCATGTTTGTGGCGCTTCGCCCATGTCCGTGGCCATTTCAGTGTTGCCAAATGAAGAAATTGACAGCTAAACTTTTTAATGAATACCGGCTATAGACACGTCCCCATATGGCAACGGAATTGCAGAGGCTATAGAGCCAAGAGAAGCCAACTGCAAGCCCACTTGTCCACGCTAGAAAAACAACCCGACGTCATAGCCATACAGGAGACAGGGTCCAACACCAAACTTCTTAACTATACAGCGTACACACACCCCGAACACCTGCAGCTAGCTACACTCGTCAACAGAAACATATGCACATCCGCTAGCGAAATAACCAACATAAATATACCGCACGTATTCATAACTCTATTTCCAGTCAAGAAGGGACAGCAGCCTCTCCGCGTGCTCAACATTTACAGCCCACCAAAGCAGGCGACCCACAACTTCAAACCCGTCCTGCTGGAAGCCTTTTAAATAGCCGGACGCCAACCCTTGATAACCCTAGGCGACTTCAACGCTCCTCACGAGGCATGGGGATACCATAAGACAACAAGCAGGGGCAGGAAATTGCAAGAATCAATACAGACTTTGGGTCTCACCCTACACAATACGCCAGGAACACCGACCCGCATCGGAAATAGCGTACAAAGAGACACAACCCCGCACCTAACCCTAACACACAAAGTAAAAGCGGGAAAAGGGGGGGGTCTCTTCTCAAAACTTTGGGAGTGACCATTACATAATAGAATTCGAAGCCAACTACAAGACGCGGCTGGCACAAGAGCCACCCAGGAAATCCCACACAAGTCGCACCGCCCAAGGAAATAACAGAAATCAACATCACAGAATGGATGCAAACCATTCTGAAGTGCAAAGAAGACAGTGATGCACCAATAGACCCCATAGTTCCGGCACCGTACGTTGATTCTAAGCTACAGCCCATGTGGGACGCATATCGCTGTATCGAAGCGAGATGGAAAAAACACCGGCACAGAAAAACACTAAGAAGAAAGCTACAGAACCTCAAGACAGCAATGGCCAAACACGCAGACTACCTGACGCGAATGCAGTGGCTCCAAGCATGCGACGAAATGCGCTGCACACTATCGATGAAGCGCACGTGGGCGATCCTACGGAAATTATTCGACCCCAGCAACAACAAAACAGAAACTTCTAAAAAGATCACCAAGCTTGTGCAAGATTACGAGGGGTCGGAGCTACAAATGCATGGTGAGCTCATAAAGCTATACGCAACCCAGAATGAAAATACGCGCTCCCCACCTGCGCATTATATGGGCGTGAGTAACGAAATACTACACGCCGAATTCACATTCGAAGAAGTGCTCGCCGCCATCAGAACTCTCAGAAGAGCGACCTCACCTGGAGAAGACAAAATATCCAACAAGATATTACGACATCTTGGAGAGCCGGCGACTGAGACTCTGACAGCCTACTTTAACAAGGTGTGGCGAGAGGGGGAAGTGCCTCCCGACTGGAAGAACGCAAACATATTACTCATTCCCAAGCCAGGCAAGCCAATCAAAATCGAAAACCTCCGACCAATATCGTGTGTGGGGAAACGTCGTGTGTGGGGAAACTCATGGAGCAAGTCGTGAACGCCCGCATAGTAGACTACCTCGAGACGAACGACATGCTACCACACAACCAAGTCGGATTCAGACCAAGGCTCTCAGCTCAGGGCGCACTTATACAGATTCAACACGATTTACTGCACCACCCACCAAAAAAAGACAACGCGGCCATTTTAGCTATTGGCCTCCACAAAGACTTTGATAACGTATCGCACGACGCAATACTAACAGAAATCTCGACTCTCGGGCTTGGAGTAAGAACATTCGCCTATGTTAAATGCTTCCTCACAGGCCGGACAGCCAAGATGAACCTAGGAACGTCCCAAACACAAATCATCAAGATGCCAGACAAGGGGACGCCCCAGGGAGCCGTAATCTCGCCTTTACTCTTCAATCTCGCAATTCGACCGATGGCCAGCGCACTTTACAGCATCCCGAAACTAAGATCAGCGATATTACGCGGACGATATCACCCTCCGGGTCGACCAGCGCAGCGACGCCGACATCGAACAGATGCAAAGGGAAGGCGCCGAAATAATCGCGGAACACGGAACCAAAGCGGGCCTCATGTACTCGACTACCAAATCCGAACTAATGATCCTTCATCCCCCCAGGACGAAACCGGCCACCCAACCGCCCATCAAAGTCGACATCGGAGGGCAAAGCATACCCATTGTCTCGACCTTAAAACTACTAGGACTGAGGATACAGGCCAATAGAGCAACAACCGAGACAGTACGCGTGCTAAGGTCACATACGCTACAAACAATTTCCATGCTAAAAAGAATCACCTCGAGGCAACATGGCCTCACAAAGGAAGAGAGGCTAAGGATCGTACAGGGCTTCGTAGTCAGCAGATTCAGTTATCACCTGCTTTATGTGAATCTCGCTCACCGCACTCGCTCGCCGCGCTACTTCGGAGAGTCCATCGCACGGCCCTGCACATTCCGCACTCCGCTCCAACAACCCGACTTGCGAAACTGGGCATCCTCAACACCGTAGACGAGATAATCGATGCCCATCGCACGGCACAGATACACAGGCTGGCGCAGACCATGACCGGAAGGTTCATACTGCAGCGGATCCAAATACAACCGCCCAACGTCGACTCCGCTGCGGCCAGGATACCAAGACACATACGAGCTCTAATCAAGGTCATACCCATCCCCAGAAACATGCACCCGACCTTCCACGCTGGAAGAAGAGAGGCACGCGCGCAGTACCACTCGCAGCTCAATCCACCACACAAACACTACGTCTATGTGGATGCGGCACGGTACCCCGACAGAGCCCCCTTCGCAATCGAAGGCATCGCCTCCGCCACAGAACCGCAACCAGCAATCCAAGCCTCCATCTGTACGGCAAACCCCACCACTGCAAAAGAAACAGCCCTGGCTCTCGCCATAACCAAGACGCCAACACCGACCGTCGTCCTATCGGATTCACAGCAGGCGCTTCGCAACTATGATAAGGGCAACATCTCAGCCTCGGCACTGAAAATTCTTCTAAAAAAACCTCCTGACCAGCCCGTGATATTGCTGTGGACCCCGGCTCACAGTGGCGTGGGAACCAACCAGGTGGCTAATCAGCAGGCCCGAGCATTATTACCCCGGGCGAGCACTCCTCTTGGTCTTACGCATGGAGCAGTCGACGTCACTGGGTACGCTCTCACCACATACCGAGACATCACACAACACTACCGTCACAGCCGCCGAACACTACCCCCGCCCAACGCCGAACTTATGATAGAGGAAGCACAGATGTGGCGCACTCTACAAACCCACTCGTTCCCCCATCGCACGCAATTACAGCACTCCCACCCACACCTCTTCCTCTCCGCAGAGTGTCCGAGATGCCGCAACCTCGACACGCTCTACCACTCCTTATGCGAGTGCCCCGTGGACACCTACCCCCCCTTCCCCACCCCCACCCACTGGGAGCAGGCCTTGGGTAGCTCTTGCCTCGTGGATCAACGGACCCTGACGCAACGGGCACTATAGGTCGCTTCGGCCATTTGAGCTGAGGCCAACCCCCCCCCCCCAACCTGAGCCCGGTGACTCACCAATAAAGTGCTTTTCTCTCTCTCTCCCGTAAGGGAACCGCTGAAGAAGAAGGAGAAGAAGACAAAGCTGCGAAGAGGAAGGCGTGTACGTTGCTCTAAGCCGGTGCACCAACGTCAACAACCTATACCAAACCAACGCTTAGATGCGAAGCATCTCTTGCCCTGGGGCATGTCACTTGTCCGTGCCCCGTCCGCAGCGCCTCTGATGATGATTGTGGCAGGATGCCCCTAGGGATTGGCCAACCAAAAAATCCATCACGAGATAGCTTCGCATTCAACCACCGTCGTCATGTTCCCGTAGGGGAACCGCTGAAGAAGAAGGAGAAGAAGACAAAGCTGGGAAGAGGAGGGCGTGTACGTTGCTAATCCATGACGACATAGCTTCGCGTTCAACCACCGCCGTCATCTTCCCCCAGGGGAACCGCTGAAGAAGAAGAAGACAAAGCTGCAGAGAGGAGGCCGTGTACGTTGCTCTCAGCCGGTGCACCAACGTCAACAACCTTTACCTCACCAACGCTGACGGCGACTACCGATTCTACCACAGAGACTACAACATCGACAAGAACATGATGGACGTGTTTCGGCGCGTCGAGAACCACCGCCTACTCAACGTCACACAACAGTACTTGCGTGCCTTTGCCACCGGTGTGGACCCGGACGCGGAATTCCCTCTGGCGCTACAGAACACCAGATCACTCAACATAACGGCAACACAATGGAACCACACAGAACCCCCATGATGCTTCGCATCCTCATCAGGGTTCCCCACGGGCAGATGGTGTGAGTTTTTTTGAGTGGCTGCCCGGTCTTCTGTGAAGCAAATCACTCGCGGCTTACCCATGCCGCGCAAGAAGCTGTGCCCGAGAAGCGGAATTCCTGGTAGTGTTTTAATCTATAAATCAATATATAAGTTCGAAAAAACACACAGTCAACACTTAACACGTGCCCAATGGTTACGTGCCGAACACTTCAAGAGCATCATCATCACCATCATCACCACTGTTATTAGACCATGTGGACAAAGTTGGCTTTGTCTCAAAGCCTTTAAGTGCACGCAACCACCGATGGCGAAGGTCAAGCAATACAAGCTTCGCATGAAAAATAAACAGATATTTTCACGGAACAGGACAATCCCCGCGCCACCGGCGTCCACCAAGAAAAAGAAGCTTGCTGCGGGGCGCAGCCAGCTGACGTGTCTGCCAGCGTGGTCGCTTGCTTCTAAGCCGCTTGGTTTCTCGCTTTCCTGGTTCAGGTGATCGGCCAACCTTCAGGCAGATTAGCGGTTGTTTGCCGTCATTCTTTTGGTCTTCTTTTCTTCCAGGTTGCTGGTTTCCGCGCCTGGATGTCTTTAGAGTCTCCTGGCCAGGGGAGTTCCCCCTGGGCGGCCTCTATTCGTCCGCAGGACGTGCAATTGGAAGCCCTAAAGCGCAGTGGGGTGGGCAGCATCCCCGTGGCCCTGGTGCCAGTAAGGGGAGGATTCATCCTGCTGAAAAACCCGCGGGCTGTACAGGCGGCACTTCGAGCGGCTACTGAGAATTTCGAGCACATTACGGAGGTTCGCCCGTTCGGCAAAGGTGGCGTCTTGTGCCGATCGTCAGACGAGACCTGTGTCGCTGACCTCTTGAAATGTACAATGTTTGGCTCTGTTCAGGTGAGTGCATTTCTCCCCCCTCACCTTGCTTGCGTGAAGGGCATCGTTCGAGGTGTTGATGTTCAGATGACACCTCAGGAGGTACTAGAGCAGTTTTCAGTAGCGGGAGTCACGTCAGTTTACCGTTGCAGCCGTGCTGTAGAGAAAAACAGGGTGCCAACAGAATCTGTCATCGCTACATTTGTAGGGACCGCATGTCCATCGGAGATTAAAGTATGGCCCCTCATTTACCGTGTGGAACTTCTCTCTCCTCGGCCATTTCAGTGCCACAGCTGTTGGCGTTTTGGCCACACATCCAGGGCGTGCAAATCGTCTCCCCGGTGTCGCGCATGCGGTGAGAGCCATTCTGTCGAGCTATGCACTGCCCAAGATGCCAAATGTTGTTTGTGTGGAGCGGCACACCCAGCTGACTATTCTAATTGCCCTGCTAGAGCTCAAGAAGTCCAAGTAGTTAAGGGCATGGGTAAGCGTCGCTGCTCGCGTGGGGATGCTGTTGCCATTGTCAAAGAAAGGACACATGGGCACGCTGGAGTTACTGCCAAACAATCTCCATCACTCGCTGACGCAGCCGTAGTCAGTACCATTGTTGCCGCGGTGGAAAAAGCGGTTGCCAAGATCCAACAGCCTTCCCTCGCTGACCCAGCTTTTGCTTCCGTGGTTGCGGCGGCCGTTGAGAAAAGTGTCACTTCAGTTATCACCCAGTTAACTTCCAGCATAATCGAGTGCGTGTCCCGCACAGTGGTGACTCAGCTGGCGCCATATTTGCAGCCCGCTCCGCTTTCGTGTACCTCTTCTCCCCAAGTGATCCAGCAAGTTTCCACCGCCCCTGAAGGTCCGCTGCTCTCAGCAGCTAATCTTGCCTCGGATTCAGTTAAAGTCTCGTCTACTCTCACTACCTCTGTGCGTGGATCCGAACATCTTACTTACGCTGAGGCTGGTACTTCGTCTGATCGGGGTGCTACGCTCGACACAGACTATTTTCCCCCCCTTTCGCCCTCTTCAGACTCGGACATGGAGCTTCAGACTTGGCCCATGGAGACTGTAAATCAGTCTAGTAAGCGTTCCGGATCACCTAGTACCGAAACCCTGGAAGTGCAGCCAAAAGCAAAATCCAAGAAAGGTAAATCTGTTTCAAAGCCCAAGGGTCAGATATTAGAGGCTGCAGTTGCTGCAGCCGGTCTCTCTGAATCATAGGGGTTCTAAAAGTTATTCAGTGGAATTGTCGCTCTGTTTCGGCAGGCTTTGCAGATTTACTTTGTTTGTGCTCCCAATTTTCCCCAGACGTAATTTTGCTACAGGAAACCTGGCTTAGAAGCAACCAGGAATTTGGTCTTTATAATTACCGCACCTTTCGGCTAGACAGACCAACCCGAGGTGGCGGTCTGTTAAGTTTGATATCTACAAAGTTTGCTCATAACGCGAAGGTGTCCTTCCAACTTCAACGCTCTGACTGTGAAATTTTAGTGCTGTAATTGAAGCTACCTGGTTGCCTCCCTTTTTCATTAGCCAATGTTTACTTTCCCAGTGGCGTCGTTGATTCTGAACCCCTTGATTTGGCTATTGCTTCGGCTGTACCTCCAATTATCTTTGCAGGAGACTTTAATTCCCACCACGTTACTTGGGGCTTCCGGACGGATTCTTGCGGTAATCGCTTGTTGGATTGGATTACAGATAACAACTTAACATGCATAAATTTGGATTCTCCAACCTACTTTAAGGGACAAACGCAATCTGTTTTGGATTTAACTATATCTTCTCGAGGTGTTTCAGTGCCTTCTTGGTCGACCATTGATGGCGGGTTGAGTAGTGACCACATCCCAATAGTTTTTGACATCGGGTGTCCCATCCGTTTAATTAACCGCCAAAGCCGATCTTTTGTCAACTATAAAAGGTTTCAAATCTCTCTGAAGGAGTCCTTGTCCTCTCTGGTCCCACAAAACGAAGCTTAATGTGCGACAGGCCTTTGTTCTGCCCTTTCCACTTCAGCTCAGTCGTCATTATTTGAAGTGATGTCGAAGAAGTCAGTGTCACCTAGTCCCTGGTGGGACGAAGAGTGTTCGCGCAGCTTTAGACGTAGAAAGGCAGCCTGGAAGAAACTTTGCCAGAACTTATCCCCGCTTAACTGGTGCAACTTCAAATATTTTTCAGCGGTATTCAAACGCGGTGTTTCCAATGCTAAACAGACTTATGACACACATAGATCTTTGAGTCTCTCCAAGCCTAACAATAAGCGTGCGCGTTTTCGCTTTCTTCGATCGCGGAAAGCCGTACCCTGTCCAGATAATACAGACTCTGTGGTGCTATCTTCAGGTGAACTCTCAGAGTCCCTTGAGTTGATAGCTGATGAGCTTCAAGCTCGTTTTTCATCTTCCTTAGCGGTGTCCTTTTCCCCGCCAGACGTGGCAGACGACTTCATAGAGGTAACGCTCTCAGAGCTCGCTGATGTCATGACTAAATTGACAGCTGCAGCTCCTGGCCCAGATGGCATTACTACTGAAATGCTGAAATTATTATATAATGAAGCTCCGAATCATTTACTTAACAAGATCAATTATTCTATTAGACATGCATGGATCCCCGATGTCTGGCGTCTCGCCAAAATACTTCCTGTACTTAAGAATGCTGGTCAGGGCCTCTTGATTGAAAACATCAGGCCTATCGCGTTGACATCGAACGTGGTTAAATTAGTCGAGCGGATTTTGCAGCAACGCATAATGCAATTGGTGTCTAGTTCTAGAATCTTTAGCCCGAGACAAATTGGTTTCCGCCCTGGGTGTTCCATTTGGAGTGCGCATATTGACCTTGAAAGCCGGATTAAACTAGCCCGTCGCACTAACCAGTTTTCGGCTCTAGTTACCCTAGATGTAGCAAAAGCTTTTGATAGCGTGGAATACCCTGTGTTGTTGTCCCGGTTACAAGTCCTAAACTTCCCAAGGTACATTATAGCTTGGATTTGTGAATTTCTGAAGGACAGGCAGTTCAGTTGTGTTAAATTTAATGTTACTACCTCACAGCGGCCACAGTCTAGGGGCGTTCCGCAAGGGGCGGTCCTTTCCCCTGTTCTTTTTAACATCCTTGTAAGCGATATTCCGGTGGTTTCTGGTGTCTCCACATATGTATATGCCGACGATGTTGCATTTTTTGCATCAGCTCCTGACATTCAATCACTTCACGCTTTAATGCAGTCATATCTGAACCTCATTGCCTCCTGGTTGGACAGTATTTGTCTCTCTTTGAACGTCAACAAATGTTCCTTATTAGTTTTTCCGATCTCAGGCCCTGTTAACATTACGCTCAGTTACCGGCAGTGCATAATTCCTCAGGTTCCTTCCTTAAAGTACCTTGGGATAATTTACACCAGTGAACTTGACTGGACCCCACATATTGCCCTCATTGAGGCCAAAGGTGCACGTGCTGTTGGGATGTTAAGACGTCTCAGTCATAGAAAGAAGGGAATGCGCAGAGAGACCCTTCTTATGATATACAGGATGTACGTTCGCCCCATTTTAGAGTTTGGGTGCGTGTTATTCGCTGGGTCCGCGGCGTATAAGCTTCATCGTCTGGTTATTCTGGAGCGCCAGGCTCTTCGCTGCTGCTTAGGGTTGCCTAAGAATGCAGTAAATGCAGTTGTCTACTTGGAAGCGCGCGTTCCTCCTCTGCTTAATAGGTTCCGGACACTGACTGTTGAAACTTTTCTGAGAGCTTATAGCTTTGAGGTGAACAGGGAGCAGTTTATCTTTATTGTAGAACCAGGTGCGTTTATGGTGCACCAATGGCCCAAGTCCTCATGTCCACAAAGCACTCTGGTACAGAGCCTCCTTTCTCCGTTGGGTGTAGCAATAAATCAGGTTATTCCATATAGAGACAGGAGTTCTCCTCTTTCTATCAATTTCCAGAACATTTACCCCAAAAATGCTAAACTTTTACCAGCCCGACTGCTCAATCGTCTTCTCGAAGGTTATTTGACCTCCATGCAGCCAGGTGCTATAATTTATACAGATGCCTCTCAACGAGAAGAAAAATCCGGTATAGGAATATTTTCCCTTTCCCTTAACTGGTCCTTTTCGGTTCGTCTGGTTGATTTTATCCCGATATTCTTCGCGGAATTCCTGGCAATTGTCCTGGCGCTACGAAAGCTGGATGTATCAATTACATCTCCAATCATAATTTCTGATTCTTTTTCTGTATGCTTAGCCCTTTCTTCCCCTAAAGACACTCCTCTTCTGCGGACGTTTCGGTCACTCCTGCCACCTCACTTCACTGAAAATAACCTTCTTTGGGTTCCTGGTCATGCGGGGATCACATTCAACGAGACAGAAAACTCTCTAGCAGGGATAGCACTTTCAGGTCCTGTAGTAGACGTCGTAGAGCCGACACCATTAATAACAGCAGCTAGGTACCGTAGGATGCTGAAACTTCGAGAACAGCAAGAATCGGTTTTACTGTCATTAAGTGAATTTAATCATCTTAAATTCTCATGGAAACCTGAATGGTGCCCTTCACGCAACTTAGAGGTGGTTATCACAGCCTTACGTTGTCGAGTACCCCAGTTAAATAGGTACTTGCACAGGTCTCGTCTGGCGCCAACAGCTCTGTGCAGCTATTGCAACGAAGACGAGTCTGTCGAACACTACCTGTTGACATGCCGACGTTTTTCCCGACTGAGACGTCAGTCCCTGGAGGTGCCGCTTTGCAGTTTGGGGATATCACTAACAGGGCCGGCTATACTATCGTTCGGGGCATCCGAAACGGGGTTTTGCCGCCGGGATGTATGCTCTGCTCTCCTGCGCTACATTGAAAATTCTAAACGATTCTCTTTATGATTGAGATTGGTCATCCTCGCTTTAATTTTCCAGTTTTTTTTTTCTTCTCAAAACCAACTGATCTAAATTATCCTTCCTAGGCGTGTCGTGAATTGATAAGAGTACCATTCATTTTTACAATCCTCTGTTGTTTGGCCGATCCCCTGATTGGGTATGCGCCATTAATTATCAGGATCAACAACAACAACAACAACAGCAGCCAGCCCGGGCTCCGTATTTCCAAACGCTTCCCTGCACAGAGCACCCACGTGACATGTGTGTTCGCGCGGTGCAGAACAAAAAGGGCATTCGAAATACGATCGTTTGTTGTGCGCGGCGTCGTTTCAAAGCAACCTGAGGATTATATCGTGCGGGCGAAAATCACCACAGTCAAAGCGGGAAGGAAGGTAGAGGAGATCAGGGAAGGGGGTTCAAGGAAGGGGGGTTCAAGAAGGGAAGGGGGGTTCAAGAAAGCGCCATGAAAGACGAGAAAGGGAACGCAACCCACCTGCGTTTATCCGCGCTTATGGATACAGCCGCAGACGAGTATGAAATATCCTATGAGCCTTTATAACGATTAAACGCATATACTGTGGTCCACGCGGCGACGTGGTTCGAACCCGACATTCATTCCCTTTCGGGTGATTGGGAGGGGTTGGTAAACAATCGGGCCATGTTAGTCGCAAGCTAAGGCCACGTAATTCAAACAAAAAATTGTCATGCCCCTATAGAAGACAACCAAGTTTGCTTTAGCATGACGCATGTCTGCCGGGCATAAAGAGGCAAATCATTTTTTAAAAGAGCAATGCACAGACTCTTTTGTTGGTAGCAACTTTGTCATAATCAAGACTCAGATCATACACAAAAATTACTTGAATCGTCTGACACTCTATTTGGCACGGAGCCTGAAGCTACAGAAAAAATGTACTGTGGTTTCGCATGACGGGCACTCCTACACTCACGTTAACATTGACTAAGGCAGGTGTGCGTGGCCTGCAGAGTTGGTAGTTTGCAAGAATAACATTTCAATTTCAACTGTTTTTTTACCTTCAATTATAAGTAATTTGGTTCCATGCGCCAGTTTTACATTTGCTAACAACACTGTAGTAGCGGTTTCTGCTCAAAATTACCTTATGCAACAGTCGTGCGTGTCAGCACGTCGGCACAAAATATTAAGGTGTCCGATTACGGATTACTGTATCTTAGTCGTCCATGTTTTCACTACTGAAAATAGAAAAGAAAGCGTTTTCTGACCCAGTCAACTACTTTCCTGTATGACGAGCTGTGTTATGACAGATGACCATACTTGATGACGCAGCCTTACAATTTAGCTGTGGATGTAACTCGATGGAGGGAATGGGTGTATGTATCTGCAAGTATATTGAAGCAGTGTATGCCTGTCCGGCATGAATTCATTATTTTCTGACCCGATTTTCTCCTGCAGGACCTAATACATCATTCAAAGTTAAATGACTTCATAGATCTGGAGGCAAGGCAGGCTGGGCTGTACAAGGCAAAACTGCAGCTGACGAGCAAGTTCGCCCCTCGAGCAGAAGTGAGTATGACCACGCTTAATTAGCTGCACGTTTCCTATGAAAGTGAGCCACCATGGTAGGGCAGAGGCAGTATAAGGCTTTGCATCGTCAACTGTGTGCTCGCTCACTTGAATAGTGCAAGCTGGCACCTTCAATGAAGAAACCGCAGTTCACAAAATCGTGCAATACCAAAGAGTTTTTGAGTCAAAAACAGAAAAACGCGCACGTTTTCTGAAAGAACCTCTTGCAACCTCGAAAATATTAACGCACGTTTGTCTCAAACAAGCCTGGCAGGACCTAGGAGGCCAAAATGTACATGAATAATGGTATAATTTCAGATTATATTTGGAGTGCTGCACTTTTTTGATGTCCAAACGTGGAACAAAATCATGAAATAAACTTTCTTGCAATTACCTTCAGGGGCTGCAGTCAGTGACTGAATTATCATTGACATGGGGAAATGTAGCTGGTGTGTGGGGTGTGATGTATACTGCGCTTGAGTATGTCAGTGTATTGTTTTACCACAAAAAGGGGAACAGCGCAAATTCAGACAAAACCCCAGAAGAAGAATGTCACAAACACGAGCGCTCGTTTTTGTCACATTCTTCTTCTTGTGTTTTGTCTGAATTTGCACTGTTCCCCTTTTGTAATCATGCACAAACTCGCCCAAGCCTTAACCCTTGGACGTTTTACCACATCCATGAGTAAAGTTAGCTTGTTAAAGTGTTTTCAGCATAATTGAGGTATGGGGAGTGGTAAAAACAAGGGGGGTACTGAAAAGTGTGGAAGAGTGCTTAATACATTGTACACAGACATGCATATGCCTTGTGTGTGTGCGTGCGTACACGCTTGTGCGTGGTGTGTGAGTGCGCACGTACATACATACCAGACCGGTATTCTGGAGGTCGTGGGTTCGGATCCCACTTGGCGGGCATTTTTTCTCCACTTTCTTCCTTTCCTTCCAAATTCTTTATCTGTTTCAATGACCTACCACATCCTCCCCTCTGCTTTTCGAGGTTTTCTTGACTGTCAACTCTTATTTCTGTGTTATTTTCAACGAGACCCTCATTTCCTATTTTGATTGGCTACATACATACATACATACATACATACATACATACATACATACATACATACATACATACATACATACATACATGCATGCATGCATGCATGCATGCATACATACATACATACATACATACATACATACATACATACATACATACATACATACATACATACATATTGGGAATACTCTTATCGCTTTGTTGCCATATTGACATGTTCATAACCAGGTTTCTTGGAAGACTTGATTGAATATGATGTAATAAGAAGCACTTTTGATGCAGGTTGTGTGTGATTTCGCACAGCAACTTAGATTGCTCCACAGGCGAGTTCCATCCCCGTGCACACATTAGCGCCTGGAGGTGGCCAATGGTCAGCGTCCCAATGAGACAGGGCGCCACCAGCTTGCTGACACGGTTCTAAATGGGCCGACTGTTGGCCTGATGTAAACACACCTCTTTTGATTACGTGAGTACAAAACAGAATGATCCAGGAAAGCTATGAACGTGTGGGCTAACCGCCTTACAGTTCAGAGCCCCCGCTTACACTGAGAGGGTTCAGCCCCTGCTTACATCTGGGCTCGCTTTCTGTCTCTGGATGGTACGATACTTGCTCGCCCTGAATGCGCTGAGCAGAGATGGCAGTTTTATCCATCCCACTGTGGTGCTGACAACTTGGTAAGAGTCTGGCAAGGCAATTCTTGAGGTAGCCAGTGCACGAAACCAAGGATAATGACGCATGCTAAGCATGTTGTTGCAGAGAACCAAAACCAAAATTGTGGTTTTAGTTATGGTTCTGCACAAGTACACAACCACATTCTTCACAATCACAAAAAAGCCACAAAAACTGCATTTTGCGCATATGCATGCGTCAAATATGCCGGAGAGAGAGAGAGAAAGAGAAACAACTTTCGCTGAGCCCATTTCAGGTGACGCTCGCAGGCGTCAGACGGGGTGGAACCCTATTCACGAGTCCCATATGAGTCCAATAGCTCCTGGCCCCTGGACGCGAGCTCTTGCTGCGTCGACAGGTCGGGGCTGGACATCTAGATCTCCCATCGCTCGGGTAGGGGGGGAAGGGGAAGGGGGAGGGAAGGTAGGGGATTCTTGAGCTCAGTACACTCTGCCACTATGTGCGGCAGGGTGGTTCCGTCTTTTTGCAGAACGGGCAGATGGGGTCGTGTTCTGCTGGGAACATCTTGTTCAATAAAGCTGGGTGCGCCAGTGACCCCACTTGTGCGCGGCGCACTATTGTTTGTTGCTTGCGGTCGAGTTGCTGGTGCAGCACGGGAAGCCTGCACCTGGCGCTCCTGTACAGCGTGGTAATCTCGCGGTAGCTCGTAACTGGGTGCGGTAACTCCGACTCGTCCTCGGCCCGGTCTGCTAGTTCGCGGGCGTAGTGGTCGGCGAGGGCGTTGCCTTCCACTGTCGAGTGTGCCGGAACCCACACGAGCTCTACATCTTGTCCCGGTGGGCTGCGCTTTGTGAGAATAGCTAGGGCCGCGTGGGAGACGATCCCCTTGCGGTAGTTGCCGTAAGCCGTCTTCGAATCTGTGACGATCGTATGGACGTCTCCGTGCGTGAGGGCGAGAGCGATGGCCACCTCTTCTGCTTGGCTGGCATCTGTCGTCCGTAGCGACGCGCTGGTCACCAGCTTGTCGATGGTCGTGACGGCTGCCACTGCTTTGCTGCTGTGCTAGGGAAGTGAGGCGTCCACTAGAGGACCCGGGGATCTGCTTCCAACTGTCGGGCAAGTGCCTGTGCCCGCGCGGCACGCCTCTCGTCGTTCCTGCCTGCCTGCATATTGCGCGGCAGGGGCATGGTCTTGAGCACTTCCTTCCACGGCAGAGGTAGAGGGAGCTTGGGTATCTGTGGTTCGATGGGCCAACCAATCTTCCGGAGGACTGCTCGGCCGTGCTCAGTCTGGCTCAGTCGCACTCTCTGGTTGGAACGATGAGCCTCTATGAGCTCGTCTACCGTATTATGTACCCCCATGTCCAGCAGCTTCTGCGTAGACGAGTACTGGGGCAAGCCCATAGCCGTCTTGGTGGCTTTCCTTAGCTCGTGTCTAGCCTGTTCCTGTTCGCCTTCGTTAAATGGAGATACGGGGCCGAGTAGGTGATGCGAGACACGATGAACGCTCTGACCAGGCGGAAGGCGTCGTCTTCTTTAAGTCCTCTGTTCCGGTTCGCAACGCGTCGGATCATTCCGGTGACCTGTTGGGAGGCCATCTTGATCTTAGCAATGGCCGCTGTGGCCTTGCCGTCTCGTTGTAGCAAGAGACCGAGGATGCGCAGCTGCTGCGTGGGCTTGACGTCTACGCCGTCGATGGTAACGACCACATTCGGCTCAGCATCATTCTTGCGTCTTCTGGGCTGCACGATGAGGAGCTCCGATTTCTGGGGTGGGCAGCACAACCCGCAGGTCTTGGCGTATTCGTGGACCGTCGTTGCCGCCCTCTGCAGGACCTCCTCCGTCCAGGCTTCGGATCACGCGCGACTCGTCCACACCGTAATGTCGTCGGCGTAGAACGCGTGGTCCACGCCGTCGATCTGTTTGAGTAGATTTGGCAGCGGGAGGAGGGCCAGGTTGAATACCAGGGGCGACAGGAAGGAACCCTGTGGGGTGCCGCAGTCTCCCAGTTCTATCGGGTCCGACTTCTCTCCTCCAATCTGTATGACCGCCATGCGCTTGCTCAGGAAATCCTTAACGTAGCCGAACGTGCGTTGGCCACATCCCGTGTTCTTGAGGTTACCGAGAATGCTCGCGTGGGACACGTTGTCAAATGCCCCCTTTAAGTCGAGGGCCAGTATCCCGCGCGCGAACGCCGAGTGGCTTTCTTCATCGCGAGCTCCTGCAGTTGCACCAGGACGTCATGCGTGCCGATGTGCTGCCGGACGCCGTACGCTTGGTCTCTTCTAGGTAGGTTTGGAGGCTACGGAGCACCATGCGCTCCATTACCTTCCCTACGCACGACGTGAGGGAAATGGGTCTCATGTTCTCGATTGTGAGGGCTTTGCCCGGCTTGGGGATGAACCGCACTTGCGCCTGTTTCCATTCCATGGGCAGCAGCGAGGTCTCCCAGGTCCTGTTGATGTGGCCCAGGAGCCCCTTGGCCGCCCCGTCGCTCATATTGGCGAGCAACGTGTAAGTGATTGTGTCTCCGCCAGGAGCACTGCGTCTGTTGCTATCATCGATGGCATTCCAGAGTTCCGCCAGCGTGAACGGTTCGTCGAGTTTGTCGTTCGCCGGGCCGTCGTACGTCTCGGGGATCTGGAACTTACCCCTATCGGTCTTGAAGTAACGCACCGTCAGGTCTGCCACGAGCTTGCGGCCATCTCCGTCGTAGGTATTCAGAACCTTAGTGAGGTTGCGATGCGTAGCCGTCTTGCTGCCCAGCGGGTCGATCAGGTGCCTCAGGAGGCCCCAGGTCTTGCGCGTAGACAGCGTACCCTGCAGTCTGTCGCACATACTCAACCAGTTCTCTCTGCTAAGCTTGGTGGCGTACTCTGCAATCTCTCTGTTGAGGACTGCAATACGCCGAGCTAGCTTCTTGTTTCTCCGCTGGCGCTTCCACCGCCTCGTGAGCGAGTGCCGAGCCTCCCACATGTGGGCCAGCCTCGCGTCGACGAAGGGCGTATGCACCATCGTTGTGACCTCTTCTGTAAATTTGGCGAGTGCCATCTTCTGATCGTGCGCCCATTCCGCGTACGTCTGCTTATCTTCTTTGGGCTCCCCTTCGTTTTCCTCGTCGAGGGGTTCCTCGTCTGTGTGCTTGCGGAGCTTGTCCTAGTCCGTGATTCGGGCTCTGCCGAGCGTAGCCCGAAACCGCGGTCCTCTGATTTCTATGCCGATTATGGTGGAAACGTTTTCTTAAAAAGGAAAAAAACGCTACGTTGACACAAGTGCAAGTGTGTGCGCATGAATCTTAAAAGTGTGCGCATCGCCCACTCACATTGGCAGAAATTTGAGCGTGATTTTAGGTCACCGCTGTAATTGTTGTGACCACCACAGACATCGCATGATGCTTTATCTCATTTCTGGCTTCATAAATTAAATACTGCTTTGGTGAAAGGAAAATGCTGAAGGGTATCTTCAAGCTGGTCCATGCCTTGCTGACACAAACAGAAGCTTGACAATTTTACTTCAGTGTCCCTTAAGCGTCTCTTTGAAAAATATGGCAGTGAATGATACGAAGGTCAGAAGAACTGCAGTGAAGAGTAGGATGTAAAGTGCAATGAGGGTATTTTAGGCATCTCTTTTCTAAAATAAGGAGTGCCTTAGAAGCAGTAGCATAATTCCATGCGCGCAAAAGTTGGTGGTGTTTGTTACCCGTGCCACACATGCACAAAACGGACACTAAGAGCTTAAGGCATTAAGAAACCGAATTGCAACATTTGAGTTGGTTGTGCTACATGCCGAGACACAAAGGCGCTAAATGTGTTGTGCATGATGGTGATAATGGCCAAAAAGAGAAATGCACCTATATTTTGAAGGTTTTTAACGTAAAAACGTCTTAGAGGTGTTGAAAATGTTCTTTGTGAAAGGAAACGTAATGAGAAATAGTTTTGTCTAAAAAATGATGAGCCATTTTTAAAAGTGGCTTCAGCAGCGTCCATCCCCTGCCAGCGGTATCCAAATCTGAAAAAAATTAAATGATGTAACAACGTTCTGCATTTCGCCGCAGTTCTTCTTCAGAACTTTGCCACGAAGAGGGCACAAAAAATCCCTTTATTTCAAAGTTGATTACGTTGCAGCGTCAGCACCGTGGTACTGAGTTTCATTGGTTTCATTTGGTGCCAATTGTATTTGAGAGTAGGCAGATGTAAGGCGTCCGTGAAGGCGTATAATTTTTATGGAACTCCCTAAACCGAAAATGACATTAGAGTGAATGGCGTTAAAATTTTGTGCGTAGCAGAGAATTAATAGCATTAAACTTAGAGCCTTAAGCACCTAATGTCATCTTTCGTGTACGTGTGGCACGGGAATGAGGCCACGTGTAACATGAGAAGAAGCAAAAGGGTAGGTAATATGATCCCATCCCTCGTGCAAAACAATGATGAAGATTGAAGGGATAGAGTAAACGTCTGAAAAGTAGCTCACCACTGCCTCCAGAATTCAAAACATATATTATGGGGACAAGAAGCGAAGGTATTGCAGACACGAAGTGCAGTCCCAATGCTGACTAACAACTGAAGTTTACTGAATAAAAACACACATATAAACACAGAAACATTGCACAACTCTTGACCGTCCTTCATTTCCGTACATTCCAGCTGAAGGTTTTCCAGTGATCATAACCCAACGCGCACTATCCTAAGCAATACTACGAAATTCAGAACTGTTAGTGATAGCAACGATGAACACATTTATTTCAACATTTGGTTGGAGCCCGTGCTGAACGTGCAGCATCTGCTTGATACCATTAATGAAATAATTGGGATGAATGCTTGTGTGTGGGAGGGGGGTTTAGATGACGTATGGAATATTTACTAATGCTCCATTGAGGTCACAGGGTTATTAACGAATGCGGAATGCTTGTGTAGGGCCAACACATCCGTTGTAACGTCAGTTCCCTCATTTTGCAGGTGAGAAAAGGGGAGAATAAGGTGACAGCTGGGATTGCACGAAGGGTAAGGACGCTGCAAGTTTTCAAAAATATGCCCGTGTGTACCAGGGGAATGATCGAACGGAAGAAAATCCACATGAAACAAATAAAACTTTTTCGCAATCCAACCTTCTCAAGCTTTTTTTGTTTTGAGGGAAACTAGGTGCGGAAATTTTAGATAAAATACGCTGCAATGGGGGTGGCGACGTCAGGAAACGTTTGTTATCGTTGTGTGCTTCGTGGTATATTTAACGCATATAGGTCCACACACAATGACGTGCACATGCCTGCATGCCCATACACGCTAGGCACATCTGTTTTTCTTTTTTCATGCCAAGATAATTGGTGTGCCAAGATAACTGCCAGGATAACTAGATTCATTAGTTTTGTAGGTTTGTTGCATCTTAGGAGTTCATCGCCTGTTACAGGTACCCAGAAAATGAGCTGGATCAAACTGGTGCCCAGAAGCTCGTCAGTCAGGCTACCCACACCTCACTGATACTTGGTTACTCGAATCCAGGTAATTACTTTTTTAAAAGACGTCGTTGAAAAACGTCAGGGGTCCGCTTAGCCTTGAGGATGCAGCTTTCCTGTGACCACTACAGACTCAACGCCATCTCCCTGCCACAGCCTTGCAGTTTGCAAGCTTGCGGGCTCCATTTTGCTTGTCCAAACCTTGTGAACTCATCTCTAAGCGTTCCGTTCTTGCTTGCGTACACAGGTACAAACCTCGAGAAGTTCCCGTGTTCGTAGTCCAGGGGCAGCCACCAAGCCGTGCCAGCGGCTTTTAAGGACAACGCAGTTTTGTATGCCGAGAGAAATTCAAACCTCTAAGCACAGTGCGAGTTGAGCGTCGGAAAGAAGAACGTGGACTGGTGGCAGACGCAGTGGAACGAATTTTTTAACTGCGCTACCAAGCAAATGGCCTTCACAGGACCCAATATTGGTCAACTTCACGAGGTGAAGAAGGAGGTCACTGACTTTATCCAGAAGCGAAGAGATCGTTGAATGCCTGTGAAGACAGAGATAATTCAGGCGAAGGCAAGGAAGATCGCAAACATCTGAGGTGTCGCATGGACTTTGTTCAAGGCCAGCAGTGGCTGGGTCACTCCTTTTATGAGGGATTCCCACTAGGGGGCCGCGAGATGCACAAGCCCCTTGCATCGGCTCCAAGTTTCGCTCCCACTCACGATGACTAACCGTTACCCAGGCCATCGAGAGTAGTACCACGGTAATGGGCAAGTTACGAGGATCACCTGGACACCACCATCTCCACCATGGAACCACCAAGACGTTTGTTCGCAGTGCGCGCTGCCGCAGCTGCTGCGCTGGAGAGTTAGGCCTCACGCTAGGCCTAATGGAACACGCCATGTGCTCCACGACGACAGCAATAAATACTATGACATCGACGGAAATAGAATCAACCTCCGGAATACAAATTGGAACCTACGAAGGTACTACAAGCATCGAAGTCCAAGGACAAGACTTCGACCCCACGGACACAGCCGCTTGGACTACCACCGTGCGACCGGGGACACAACAAGCGAAGTCAGCCACTGGTGAGTCCTCAACCAATGTACGTCGCTCAAGACCACGAGAGAGAGTCACTTATGCCAAGAAGGTAGCCAACCCACTCACCAAGGCAACCCTCATTCCACCAGTTATGCCGCAAGAGGATATCAAGATCATCGTTCGGCCTCGTCGTGGACTTAACCTAGCAAGGACAGAGGCCACGATAACGATGGCTGCCATTATGGCGTCATATGGGGTGCCAAGACAGGAAGCAAGTGTTGGTACCATATGCACTAATAAGGCCCAGAATATTATAGTGATTAGCACCCCAGCTCACCAACAGGCAGTGCAATACCTAAGAATGAAGACCCTACTTATTGGAGACAAAACCCATGAAATATCCACGTATCAGGCATTGCAAGAAGATACGGTGAAAGGAGCGATCAGAGGAGGGGCTATTGAAGACACCCAGAGGGATATAAATGCCAATATTTTCAATGAATCCAATCCATTTGCACTGCAGGCTCACAGAATTGGTACTACAACTACAGTAATTGTGCTTTTCGAAGGACTTAAGGTACCGAACTATGTTAAATATGACCCCCTATTGCTCGAATGCAGCCTATACCGAAAACCTTTTGATGTCTGCAGGCAATGCGGAAAAATAGGGCCATAGAAGCGACGTATGCCAATTTCCAGACAGAAAAGTTTGCATAGCCCGCGGTTTAGCGAACCCTAACGCTGAGCATGCCGGCCATTGCCAACCCAAGTGCAAGTTGTGTGACGGAGGTCAAGTGACCGCGGCTAAAGAATGCACCAACAAATTCAAAATCCCTCACGTCGTTACAAAAGACAATGGGCCCGAAAGCTCTCGGATGGTCAACAGCTGCGTCAACAACAGCTGCGCGAATTCAGCGAACTTGACGAAACAAGCTTCCCACCTCTGAGACTGCAGTCAACTGAAAAGAACAGTACGAGCAGATCTACGACCAGGAACAATAGCAAGAAGAGAGATGGTAGCCAGAGCACCAGATGTACAAGTAGGCAGCCCTCTCAAACACAAGAGAGAGTAGCCTGGGCAGACACCCTTGAAACCCCACCAAATACAATGGCACCAAAACGTTCCGACGAATCGGCCATTCATAAAGCCCTTAGAGCCAAAAATGAACATATAGAACACGACTTAATCGGAAAAAGTGCCATTGAACACTGCGCAGTAGAAATTGTCACCGGAAAGAAGCGAAAGGCCAGCACCTTTCTCGTCACCTAATGCAGTAACCCTGCACACCGCCAACAACGTTTCAGAGCGCTTCTGCACAAGGCGTCGCGATTGGCCCACGATAACACACTCATCGTTGGTGGAGATTTTAACGCTCCGCACCAGCACAGGGGCTACCCGACATCGACCCCCAAAGGCCGCTTCTTGATGGAGGAGGGAACGGAAGCCTGTATGCACCTGATCACAGACCCCACCGACCCAACGCGTTGTGGCACATCTGTAACAAGGGACACGACCACGGACCTCACTTTCGCCAAGAACAACGCACGGCACATCCAATATAGCAACACTCATGAAGACTTTGGCAGTGACCACTACGTCCTCGAAATTGTCGTCCCCCTTCCTGAAAGGACGCCAGCACTTAGAAAACTCAAGATCACAGACTGGGTCGCATTCCTCAAATCCCTACCCCAAGAGCGCATGAAAATCGACGATATTCAGTGTTGGGCGAAAGCGGTCGTCCAAACGACCTGAGACGTAACCAAAGAAATAGAGACTGACGACATCACACACATGGACAGCCGCCTGGCCCATCTACTTGAGGCCACAAAATCTATAAAGGACCACTGGAAGACGCACCGTACGAACCGTCGACTCCGCAAGAAGGTGGCAATCCTTAATAGACAAATAGAAGCCCATTGTAAGGTACCGTGCACCCAGCAGTGGCGCGAAGCCTGCAATGCTGCCGACGGGCAGCTATTTTATTGCGGTAGTATGCCCGTTGGCATAAAATACTGCGTCACAGGTATAGAATAACCCCCGTTTCGCGAAGAAACTCAAGCAGGGAGCGATGATGGGGTCCCCAAATCCACCGATGAAGGTCAGGTGGTCTGCCAGGGTGGAGGCCTGTGCCTCGGAGGTGTCTTGTTCTCGCCGCTTCCAATGAAGGGCAAGTCCACAGCAAATGTTCAGTGTCCGCCTCTTCGGCAGGAGCCGTGCAAAAGGGGCAGTTCTATGCGAACGGGGCATGGTAACATGGTGGCCACTCCCGGGTAACGGCGGGAGAGAGGGCTACACCAACACGAAGTCTTCGCAGCAAGACCTCCTCCAAGCGAGCGAGTCTGCTAGGGAGGTCCGTTCCACACGGTGGAATAAGAGCTCGTGTGGCGCGACGAAGATCTTCTTTCCTTTGGAGAAACTGTTCTGGGGTGTCTAGTGGCAGTAAAGGCAATGGTCGTGGAATAAATGCAGTGTGGAACCTACTTAGACACCTCCTGGACGAAACGCGGACAAAGAGTCACCATTACAACACGCTCAATCGAATCCTGCACATAGCCGAAGTAGAAATGGGAGAAAGTGAAGTGGAACGCCGGCTTTTTGTGACGTGATTGTGTCACATCATTCTTTGTCCCACCAGTAGGGCAGTTGCTTTTTATGACTGTAAATGTATTCTAAATAATTTAAAAAATCTCAGTAATGTTGGTTATGCTTTGTTTTAATTTATTACTTTATTTGCTTTCGTTGCGACGACGAAACGTAGGTCACTGACCAAGTCAAAAAAAGGGCGGTTGAACGTTTTGGTACCCCTCAGAGTACCTTGTTCACAATCTAACCTTGTTTCATCGTCGCAACAATGTTTTTACCTGACCAGACGGTATTCCGTCAAACTCTGTACTTATTATGCTTTTGTATGAAACTACAATTTTTCGAGTTTGTATTTGTTCATTACCAAAAAATAAATTATTGTTAAGAATGTCACAACCATTTTTCATTCTTGCGTGATAATTTCTACCTTTCATAAGGTATGAACCCTCTAGTATGAACGCACAAGCGCGGCAGTGGAGCATGTATTTATTTTTTTCTCTAAACCGCATCTATGCTGTACGCCAATTTATGCTGTAGGCCATGCGGTGACAAAGCGACCGTTGTACTTCGCAATACTACCCCAAATATCAACCTTTCACTAAAGCTCTTCACTCGTGATTAACATACTGCTCTTTCTTTCAGCAACGGCTACAAAACGTTTTGTGCTCGCCAAAAGAAAAATTCTTCGCAAGACTCAATACTGCCTTGGGGAACAAAAAAGTTTGTAAAAGCTACGCAAGAAAGCAAAATACCCTTATAAGGTTCCTAAACTTCGGTAAAAACTCCATTAAAAGTATAAAACGCGCTTAAACCCTCAATTTATAACAACCCCCAATTTATATATATGCTTCCCCAGGGGCGCAATATCCTTCTCAGTCCCCAGAAAACTTCATAAACAACACTTTAAAAAGCCCCTGAGGAAGGTATAAATACTCCATTTTAACCTCCTTCAATTCACCCAAACATTTCTGGAAACTTCCTAAATACCACCTTTCTAACTCCTTAAAACAACCGTTTTTGAGGAGGTAAACGAAACCTCCAGACCCCATGTTCTAAAAAAAAACTCCTAGAAGGAGGATCACTAGAGGACAGGCGATTTAGAACCCCTAACGGGTATATATTTTTTATAGTGGTAGACAGATGAGATGAAGAAGTTTGCTGGGATTTCCTTTTGTCCTGTCGACGATTTTCAAGCCTCAGACGTCAGCTCTTTGAGGTGCCGCTTCATAGCCTGAGATTGGCATTATCATTGCCGGCTCTATTATCATTTGGGGCTTCAGAAACGGAATATTAACGCCGGATTTTTTGTTCTCCCCTTTTGCGCTTCATAAAATATTCCAAAAGATTCACAACGTAATTCGATTCTTATTCTGGCACCTCACCAAAGCCCTCCAAAAGTCTTCATTTCTGAATATTTTTCTTATTTCCTTCTCCCTCCTCCTCCTCCTCCTCCTCCTTCTTCTTCTTCTTTATTGAGTTATTTGTTTCTTTCCCTTTTTTGTTTTATTCTAATAATGACTAATTTTCAAACTCGATTCCTCCAACACAAGAAGAAAAAAGCTTCGAAATTTTTCTAATTTTCCTCGAGTAATGTACCTAGTCAGTCATCTCTTTCGGTTTAACAACTGATGTTTGGCCAATCCCCTGATTGGTTATGCGCCAATAATATAAGGAGCAACAACAACAACAAATTGGTCGCAGTTTGCACAGGACCCGAATAATTGGAGATCGATGGGAGGGACATTTGCCCCGCAGTGGGCGCAGACAAGCTGATGATGATGATAATCTTGAAGCGCGATCTCTCACTTTCTCTTTCCGATGCTGGCCCAGTGACACTTGGTTGGATGCCTGTTATTTTGGCTACATAATTTAGGGGAGTTATTGGTGTATTTGTGATAAAAACAGCGCCTCATTCATCTTGTCCTAAGCAAGCGACGTAGGCTCGTTCGCTATATTACTAAAAATAGGCGCAAATAAATGTAACTTGGCGCGTGCAAGATTCCGTTCCCTTGTGGGTACAAGTGCGGTACTTCCTGTGCGCACCAAGCTCCATCCTCCGTTTTGTTTAGAACTCTTCTTCTATACTGCTAAGCAACGTCTAAGACCTCCGATGATCGGCTGCAGTGGCCAAATGGTATATTCGTGGGTTTCGCTGCGAACGCAGTGAGTTTGGGTTGAGTCAAACCAATGTCACATTATTTTCCTCAGGACCCGCTATTATTCTCACTGCAAATTGTTGTCTAAGATCATTTATGCGCGTTGTCTTGTGTATAAATGTAGTTTGGTATCTTTTACGTCGGTTTAGAGGTTGGGAGCGCCATATCACCACGTCTATACTCGGAGACAACTTGAGAACAGCAACGGAAGTTGATCCTGCGCCCCATCACCAAAGCTGTCACTCCGCGGGGCGCAAAACGTGCCTTACTGCGCGCATTTGGGTTTCCGTGATTTCTCTTATTTGATTTGCCCATAGATTCCTCCAGCAACGACCAAAACTAGGTGTGAAAAACAAAACGTTATTCATTAGGCCCAATCTAGTTTCAAAATGCGCGAGCGCGCGTTGACACCCGGGTTGGTCGCTTCGGTAGAGTGATACACTACATAAACTATTCCCGTTCTCAACTTCTACCCGAATATAATTGAATTTCTGCATCGTACTGTAAGTGTCGGGCGTGAACCTATCTTTTAACGGAATATCGCGTATTTGCCATTGTCGCATGTGATGATCTGCAGAAAAACCCTCCTGGTTGTGTTCACAGTTAAGCCCGCAAAACCTGAGTTTTTTCACGCCGCACTTAAAATTTCTTACAGATTTTTGGCCCAATTTAATTGATTCGATACAGCTTGTTGCACCAGAAGGCTACCTTCAGCAACATGCATCAATAAATACACCCCACACACTCTTGATTAATGAAGTATGTGTTTATTTTTGTTGGTAGCATAAACATTCGCAAAATCCAAACATATTTATAGCATACCAACAAAAATACAACTCCCGGCAGAAAACAGTCCGCTGTTTATCTTCTTAAGCATGGCTGCTTAATCACGATATTATATCCTCCATTTCCGCCCACCCACTTTAACTTCTCCGGATGAGCTTCGTTCCGACAGTGCAAACCCTAATAAACTGGAGAAATGCTAAAGCCACGCATAAAAGAAGTTGGATGGACTACCCAGCAGTCCAAACCTCGAATGAGAAACGCTTGTCCAGGGCGGGGCTTATGCGTTTCTCGCATAGCCCAATGAAAAACATTCCAGAAAACCGCGAGAAGTCATTATGGTATGCATCACCCCAGCGCGCAATAAAACCGTGTCCTTCATTTCAGAAAAGATATCACAAGTTAAAATAATGTTATTAAAAAAGAGTTGAAAGCACGTAAACAACGCAGGCACTGTTAATCGCGCTTGGTGGCCTTGGGTGACCGCAAAGAGGCGATCTTTTGAGACATCGCGGAGAAGACTCTGCCAGTCAGAAGGGACTGCACGGCCGGCTGTGGTGTCATATCGCAACGAGACAGCTCTTGCGGGTTCATGTATCGCCCACTGAGACAGCGGAAAGTCCTCCCAAAGTGCAGCATGCTGCGGAGCACATCGTTGCACTCGCCACTGGCTTCACCCTGCCGCTGACAGCTGGCCGCGCAGAACGCGAGGAAGAACAGCTGCTCTTCGTTCAGGGCCTCAAACGACCCCGGAAGCCTCAGCCTATTGTGTTCGTGGCCGTCGCTCCTCAACACCCGCAGCAACGTATCTAGGGCGAGACCAGCAGGGCCCACTGTACCATTGCAGCCCGCTGCCGTCGAAGCTGCTTGGGGAGCAGCCTTCGGCAACGTCAACGACCGTCGCGTCTGGTTCTCTATCTCGGCTCGAACCAGTTCTGTGACAACCGCGTATCCGAGGCCGGCGTAATTGTAGCTGCGCGGGGCGTCCGGCGAAAACCAGGGCTGTAAAAGCAGCAGTGTCGGCACCGTCATCAGATCGCCTTCGACCACGACGCGGTCACCCAGAAGGTCATCCGTGGTGACAAACGGCTTGACAGCGTCCAAGGAGTCCAGCTCCCGCTGCCGCAGCGCCCTCAGGGCACGCAAGTACGACGTAAAGAAGGCCCCGTCCTTGTCTCCGGTCTTGGAAGTGTCCGGCAAGTAATCCGGCCTTTCCGGTGTGGTTGACGCGTCGTCCGGTCTCGTAGGGGGCGTGGACGACAGCGAGGTCACTTGAACAAAGGGCTTCGGGTCGAGCACTCGCAGGGTGGGATGGGTCACGCCGACGTTTCGAACTAGCCGCGTGAGGAAAGACGTAGCCGAGAGGACGGTCTCGGGGCTGACCTCTTGAGCCAACACGACTGCCAGAGGCGCCAAGCCGGCGACACGAAACACGGCCCGAAAGCAGCGCTCTCCGCTACTGGCAGCCGTCTCCTCTGGAATCTGGAAGCGGAAATCGGCGAAAGGCCCCAACTGCCGCACGACTTCCCAGAAGACGTACTTGTTGGTTGCCGAAGACGTTGCTCCTGCGAAGACGCGCGTCAGAAACTTTGCATTCGACTCGCCCTTGACTGCGGCGTGGTTCCAGAAGCCACCAAGGTGGGACTTCCACTCCGGCCGGCCCAAGACGCCTGGTCGACTCAAATTGAACGCGACGAGCACCCTGTCATCAGCTCTTGTCTTGGCGAAGAGGCGGAGGATGAAGTCTTCGGTTTCCCACACCGACGCGGCCATGAAGGTGACCGCGATGCGCGACGTGAAGCCGAGGAGGCCGAACGCGTTCTCGAGGTAGTCGCCATACGAGCGGTTCTTGATGAGCACTCGCCGCTGCGCCGCCCAGATGGGGAGATCTAGCCTACGGCGCACGACAAGCTTCCGGCTTTCGGCCGCCACGTCAAACAGTGTCTTGATGTTGTAGCGCACGTCGAGGTCCAAGATTGCGTCCAGAGGATCGATGTCTGGCTCCGCCTTAACGAAGTTGAGGCGGCGCATCTGCAGGAACTGGAGCAGGTGTTTTACGTCTTTCTTTTCCTTCTTGCCGATCTCGACGCAACTTTGGTAGAGGGACGCGGACGCCTGCAGGGGTGTCTGGATCTTGTCTTCGAGGCCCCAGTTGGCGAGGATCGTGTGGACCCTGGAGAGAACGTCTTCGTGCGGGTCTTTCGGAGAACCAGACGCGGGAGACGCCGCACCCAGAGCAGCCGATAATGCCGGCGTGGAGTTCGTCAGGCGGCGACGTCGGTCTGCCCCGCACGAGAATTGGTAGAAGTCGTCGCAAGGGTCGACGCTTGCGTCGACAGAGGCTGCGAGCCGGTCAGCCAGTCGGAGGCATCCCGGTGTGGCGCAGACTCGCCTCGCCGGCGACATCAACTTGGAGATGTCCGAGCCAAAGTAGAAGGCGGCACACGAGCCGGACGCAGCAACCATGAGGAAGCATGCGACGTACGTTGCGTTCCAGGCAATTGATGGCCGAACCACAGTCATGCCGTCAGACACGCTCTCCTGCAGAGGAGAGTGGTGGTCAACTAACGGGACTTGTGCCAAACCGCATGAACACTGCTCAAGGCTATCTTGATCATCACTTAGCAAGTTGTCAGAATTTAGGACCGTACATTGGTCGTACTCATAACTAGGAATGTCAACATTCTAAAACTAATTTTTGGGCTTACTATTAGAAATCTCCTCCGTGGCTCCTTCCGCTAGCTTGCTAGAGAACCGCCGCAATAGGAACTTCCTTGAGGTACAAAACTTCTTGAGAGCAATACAAATATGTGCCCAGTGCACACCAAGTCGCTAGCTTAAATTCTACACACTAGAGAGCATTTTCCTGGGGAAGTGATATGAGCTTCAACATCTCATTTTCTTCGGAATAAGGCATCGGTTAGTGTGCAGCGCCGCAAAATATGCCCCATTAATTACCCACCTACTACTTGTACAAGATACAGCTCGGGCATTTGTTAAGACGAGTGCGTCCTGATGCCTATACCTACGCAACACTCCAGCTAGAAGAGTTTATTGCGGACGCACAAATGCCCAAAACACAATAAAATACTCAGTATTATTTACGGCGCGCGTCCTTATAACTACCCTAAGTACGAGTCCTGAACCACGCTGCAAAGGTATAGCCAACTCCTGCGGATATTTGTTAAGTTTCCCTCACTACGAAGTGTTTTAGGCTGCGTCTAATCTCACAGCAGCTGGAAGAATTACCTCCGGGAAATTTTCAAGGCAGTTTATATAAACGCTGGCTGGCCTAAAATTGCCTGACTAATATACCTCCCAATGCAACCAGACATAACCTGGCATCGCAGCACCTAACCTAACATAAGCTTACCTTACCTAAACAAACGTATCGTAACCTACTCATATCTAGCCAAAGTACAAGAAACCTAGCCTTACCCAGGCAATGACACAGAACACAACTTATACAAAACCTACTACAACCCATTCTACAAGTGCTGTGCATCTATATCTTGATATAGGAAAAACGAAAATGAAAAACAGCATTAACAAAACCACGGTGAGCGAAAACTTCTAAAAGCGAAAAGAAGTACAGCATTGCCATTCCCAAACCTGTGCCTCTTGTTGAGCCTTCTCGTTTGAAAGGACGTGCTACACCAGAATGCCGCAGGAGTAGCTCTAGGGCTCGGTTTTAGGCAATAGTCGAACCGAAGTATCTCTGGGCGGAGTGCTTAGCCAGTCAGAGTCGAGTGCCGTGAGGAATTCCTGACTGTAATCCACTCGGTTGCCGTTAATACGCACCACAAATGTTTTTTGGAAGCTCGCAAAAAACCGAGCTGGAGCCGACTCGTGGCAGATGCAGTGAGCTCTGCTTTCGTGGTCATAACCCGGCCAAGTCACCGACTCGAAATCACAGGAAAATCACAGGCGGGGTTTCGCTTACAGTGTTCGCTTCGGTGGGAGTTGGGGACGGGCGAATCGATGGCGGGCTATCTGCAGGCATGGTCGACCAGGGCGCAGAAGTGGTGGTGGTGGGCCGAAAAACGCTGAACGCAAGCGGTTGCGCGCTATTCTTCGTCTTCGTCTTCTTCTTAAGAGAAACGCTGCGTTCCAGGGCGTGAGCATTATAGCGAAATAAGAAAACAAAGCTGGTGGTCTTCGAAGCGTTACTTTCTTTTTACGGCACACCGATCTCTATTACGCTTTACTTAGTTTAATATAGCCGACAATAATCAATGTGCACATATTTCGGAATTTCTTTCTCTTTTACCCTATGTTGTCGGAATGATCAAGGCCAAGTGCAATGCACACAATTGTTGAAGGTGCCCACAGTGGACTTGCCTAATGCTTTCTCGCAGCTGTTCATATCAAGTACTTCGGTGTTCTCCGGAAACCTAATAATGAGCCCCTACTACAGTGCCACAAAGCAATGAACTGTCGTGAGGGTGCAACACCATCGCCGGAGATGGTGAGAAGCCGGCTCGAAGTTAGCGAACCTTAAATGAGTTATGAGCTGGCTGCCATAGCCGTCTGATTAGATTCAAAACTGTTGTTTAATGCTCGCTATATGGTGTCGCAATGGGCACGCATCAGTTTTTTTCTAAACGTTTAAGAGATGAGCGTAGTGCTTTTAGAGAGAGAGAAACATCTTTAATGAACAAGTGAGGTCAGCCAGGCGGGGCGCCCGACTTGCTACACCAAATGGGGGTGAAGGTGTGATGAAGATTAATGAAAACTCTCACTTACACATGAATACTCAAACACACAAACTCACACAAAAAGCACACACACAATCAGGCGATATAGTCATTTGTCTGAGAGTTCATAGCTCACTGATAAGTCCAGTGCTCCGGAGGAACGTTAGGAGCACTGTTGTTGCGCGAGTTGCCATGCCGGTAGTGCTTTTAGTGCACAAGCGCCGGATATTCAAGTGAAAGAAGCGACATTCCCTTCCGAAGTTGGTACAAGGTCGGCACTTGATGATGTTGATTGATAATCATCATCCCTTCCATTTTGTAACGGGGTCGGTTGCACGGCGGCCGTAGTCGTAACGCACTGGACAATCACCTCGACAAAAAATACAAAAAAATTCTCCGCATTTCCCCGAGGGGAAGAATGTGAAAGTGCGAATGCACGAGTTGAATTTGCGCGGTTCGGTAATGTTCGCGAAAGAGAGATCACACACACACACACAACTACAAAGAAAGAAAGATGCATTTATTCACAGACACCTATTTGTGTTGTCGTTGTACTTGTTGCTAGAGCGGATCTCAGCTTTGAAATTTCGTGTCAGTACTCCTTTAAGCGGGTGCATTAGCCCTTCTCACGCCCGATTCTTGGCCAATCCCCCACGTGGTTATGTGCCATGTCAGCGGCCAGGCAGCGCGCGCCCATCTCCCCCCGTTGCTAGGGAAGACGAGGAGCGCGCGCACCCGCAGCTGTTGCTATGCGGACAACGGCGGCGGACGATTCAGGCTCGCTTAAGAAGTGCATTCGCACTTAAAAATAAAATGAAAACAACACCTTTGTTGAATTTTTGTCCTAGTCTGACTTTTGTTACCATGTCATCCCAGATTGCTCTCTGCTCTTTTCCCACCAACACTCTAACCTTCTTTTACTAAGCTCTACTGCTGTCCAATTCCCTTTTCTGTTAACCTTAAAGCCAAGGGCTTCCGGATGCTGGATAGCTCCCTCACTGAGCCACCCAACTTCCTGGACGGATACTTTTGACTACGTTACAATGTGTCGCATGGTTTCTGGCTCCCTCCTGCAGCCTGCGCACAGTTTTTCCTGTACCGGCCCGTGGATGAGCGTTTTTGTCCGCAAGCAACCGGCCCAGGCTTCAAAAAGCAAGGCACTACCTTTGGTATTATGGAAAAATTTTCCCCTTGTGATCTCGTGCTTCCCCATCGTGTAGATATCTAAGGACTCCTTCGCGTCTATCCCCTTTTTCCAGGTCGCTGTCTCTGATTTATTCACTTCATTTTTAATGCCTTGGTCGTTTCCCCTGCACTTCCAGGTTTTATATACTTTGCCCTGAGCCTTCTGGTTCTTTTCTTTCACTGTGGGTCCATGCTTTTCATGAAAAGATACCATAACACTTTGGCCGGCCATCTCTGCTCATCAATATTTCTAAGTCGTTCTTCAAAACATATTTTGCTCTGTGCTTCCCTCACTTCAAGGGAAGCCCATCCCATGCCTCCCTGCACTCCCTCAGTAGTTGTTTTACTGAGTGCTCCTAAGGCCAATCGACGTATGCCACCCTCTGATTTACTTCTAGGCCTGATGAAATCTCTGATTTGACACATACTACTGCGTTTGATCCGCCTCACATACAGAAGCACCATGGTTCGAATACCGGTGACGGACAATTCCCACCGGTTTTTTGTTAAATCCACGTGTTGTTGGAATTGCAATGGGGCTTTGGGTGCGGCACGACCCCGGCGACCACTGCCGGTAACGCACTCCCTCACCAAAGCAGGATTGGCCAACTTGCTGTAGTAACGGGCACACCCTCCCATGAATACGCCAATTTACCCATGGCCCCCAGTCTCCAGTGGCTGCGAGGCAACTTACCACGGCGGCGGTCAGACTTGTCACGCAGCAGAGGGCGCTAAGGATCCCTGTAGCCAGATATGCCGCCATTGTAATCTGAACCTCTCAGCATTTAACACAAAAACTTTATCTAGTGAAGCAAGTCTAGAGGTGTTCGATGAATTAGAGGGCATTAAATGGGATGTCATAGGGCTTAGTGAGGTGAGGAGGATAGGTGAAGCCTTTACGGTGCTGAAAAATGGATACGTGCTATGTTACCATCGTCTAGTGTACAGTAGAGAACTGGGAATGGGATTTCTAGTCAATAAAACCATACCTGGCAACATAGACGAATACTACCGCAATAACGAAAGGGTAACTGATCTTGTAATTAGGCCTTCATACGAGGTACAAATTCAAGGTGGTAGAGGGCTACTCGCCTACATCCAGCCACGACGACCTACATCAAGCCACGACGACCAGCTAGTTGAACGCTTCTATGAAGATGTGGAATCGGCAGTGGTGTAAGTAAAAACACAGTATACTGTAGTTGTGGGAGACTTTAATACTAAAGTAGGCAAGAATCAGGCTGGAGAAAAGGCAGTTGGGAACTATGGTCTGGGCTGTAGAAATAGCCGGGGAGACCTACAAGTCGATTTCACAGAAAGAAATATTCTACGCATCATGAATACCTTCTTCTGCAAACGGGAGTACGGGAAGTGGACGTGGAAGAGCCCGAATGAGGAGCATAAAAATGAACTAGACTTAATATTATGCGATAACACTGGCATCGTACAGGATCTGGAAGTTCTCGGAAGGGCAATGTGTAGTGACCACCGTAAGGTAATATCTCGAATTAGGCTAATTTGAGAATGATCGTAACAAGCTAGTACGAAAGAAGCCGATTGATAAGCTAACAATAAGACGTAAAGTTGAAGAATTCAGAATCACGCTGCAGAACCGATATTCAGCTCTAACCGAGAAAGCAGAGTTTACGACACAGGAAGCCAGCGACAATTTTACACGCATAATCATGGAGTGTGCAGTAGAAGTCGGGGGCACGATGGCTAGACAGGATTCTGATAAACGTTTGCAGGAGAAGTAAGATCTAATTAGAAAACGGCAAACCATGAGAACCTCCACCTCAGCTAACAGAATAAACCTAGTGGAACTTTCGAAGTTCAATAAGCGTAAGACAGCTGACATACGGAAGTATAATATGGAGAGAATAGAATATGCAACAAAGAATGGAGGCAGCCTGAAAGCAGTGAATAGGCGTCTAGGTTTGGGGAAAAATCAGATGTATGCACTTAAAGACTAGCAAGGCACCGTCATCACAAACAGAGATAAAAAATTCATAGTAGCCGAGGAGTTCTATAGAGATCTGTACAATAGCCAGGACATTCCAGATAATGCCGAACGAGAACGTAGTTCAGAGGAGATAGACATCTCACCAGTAACGACAAATGAAGTAAGGAAGACTTTGGAAGCGATGAAAGGTGGCAAAGCACCTGGTGAAGATCAGGTAACAGCTGAACCTTTGAAGTATGGCGGGGTAATTGTACTAGTAAAACTGGTAAACCTGTACACGCGATGCCCTATGACCGCGAGTGTACCGCAGTCTTGGAAGAACCCGAACATTATCCTAATCCATAAGAAAGGTGACATGAAGGACTTCAAAAATTACACACCGAGCAGCCTGCTGTCATTCGTCTACAAGGTACTTACCAACGTAATCAGTAACAGAATTTATGCCCCCTTAAATTTCAGTCAACCTCGAGAACAAGCAGGGTTCCATAAAGGCTATTCAACAGTGCACTTATTGATACGAATAATGAGGTGATATCGAAGTGCGCAGAGTATACTGAACCCCTATATTATAGCTTTTATAGATTATGAGAAAGAATTTGACTCGGTCGAAACCTCAGCAGTCATTCAGGTATTACGTAACCAGGGTGGAGACGAGCATTATGTAAAAATACATACTAGAAGATATTTTACAATGAGTCCGCAGCTACCATCATCTTCCATAAGGAGAGCAGTAAAAAACCTATAAGAAAGGGCGCCAGGCAAGGAGACACGATCTCTCTAATGTTATTCACAGCATGTTTACAAGAAGTATTCAGAAAACCGGATTGGGGACAGGTGGGAGCAAGGGTTAATGTAGATTACCTCATTACCTCAGATTTGCTGATGACGTTGCCTTGTTAAGTAACTCAGGGGAGTAATTGCAAAGCATGCTTTTCGCACTGGACAAACAGAGTTGAACGGTGGGCCTGAAAATTATTATGCAAAAAGCTAAAGTAATGATTAATCACCTCGGGACAGCACAGCGGTTTGAGATAGGTGGCGAGGCAGTGGAAGTGGTCAGCGAGAATATTTACTTAGGTCAAGTTATAACCCCAGATCCCAACCCTTAGGCAGAGATAATTAGAAGGAAAAGAATGGTGTGGAGTGCATATGGCAGCCATTCTAAGATAATGAGAGGAAGCCTACTATTGTCCCCGAAGAAGAAAGTGTATGACAGCTGCATCTTACCTGTACTCACCTACGGGTAGAAACTTGGGGGCTCACTAAGACGGTTCAACTTAAATTGAGGACGCCTCAGCGAGAACTGGAGCGGAAGTTTATAGGTGTAACATTGCGGGACAAGAAGAGAGCGGAGTAGGTCAGGGAACAGACGCGTATCAAAGACATATTAGTGGAAATTAAGAAATGGACGTGGACAGGGCATGTAATGCGGAGAGATAACCATTGGCCATTAAGGGTAACATAGTACGTCCCTAGAGAAGGTCGGTGTGGCAGGGGTTGGCAGAAAATTAGATGGGCAGATGAGATCAATAATTTTACGCGGATAAATTGATCGCAGTTAGCGCAGGGCCGCTTTGATTGGAGAATAATGGGAGAGGCCTTTCCCCTGCAGTGGGGGTAGATAGTGAAGTTGATGATGATGATGATGGCGGCGTTTAAAAAGGTGAGTGCTGGTACCATTACCTCCTTCCTGATTCCTCTCACTACTTCACATCTGTTATATCCCCACAGTGCTCTATGCTTCATGATAGAGGCGTTTCTTTTGCCTTTCATCCTAGAATGCTCCTCATGAGTTTTTAGATACACCTGACCTTCGTTTATCCATATGCCGAGATATTTGTATTCAGTTACCGGCGGCATTGCTGCTTGTTGAACGGGTACCGATTTGTTACGGGCATCGTCATTGAAAGCCAGAACTTCTGACTCTCCTGTGATAAACTCTAACCCTAGTTCAGTCGTTTTTTCCCGCATATATCTATGAGCTGTTGCAGACACTGTTCGGTATCTGCTAGTAGTACTATGTCATCTGCACATATCAGTCTCGGAATCTGTTGTTTCACTTACTTTGCGGCTATTGGCCTCGAGGACATACCGTGGCGCCACCTACGAGTGACGTCACTCGTAGGACGCCGAATCGTGTTGTCGTCTGCTACAACACATTTCCCGTGCGTATCCCGAAGCGTGTTTTTTGTTGTTGTTGTTGTTGTTGTGGCCACTGTCTCGCCCGCTCCTTGTGGATTTGATGCAAATTACCAAAACGTTGTCTGTAAACCAAATATTTCGGGCAAGCAATCAGCGACTCGCTTGTTCCCGGCGACACCGCCGCGTTTAGGTAGTTGCTACCATCGCGACCCACAGCTTTTACATACGCAGCCAGCTAACGCCAAGGACAATGCAACTAACGCCGATAAAAGTACGCTGTAAATTCATTATGAAATACTTGTGACGAGACATGTGTGTGCAAGCAAACACCTTGTAACAGCGATGGAAACGCGTCGGTCTCTTATGATCTCACCGCGCGAACTGCTCGTATTGCCTGGTAAATGAATGACGCGAGAACGGTGATCAGATTGCTTCGCCGCACATGCTTAAAAGTATTGGTATGGTCTGCAGTTTGGCTTAATCAGTGCCTATTTCCCCTATGATGTTTTTATAGTCATGCCCGGATTTGATTTACGATCACTGTCGTAGCCTGTACTCTGCACGGCTGATGTTTACTTTTCGCGACTTGTCCGCAATGCATGAACGGTATGAACGCGAGTTTTTAACGCCTTCGAGCGGGTTCGGACAAAGCTATATTTAGTTTTCACTAGGTGCTCGGCGTGGTAATTTATAATTGCAGCGTGTTTTGTATGTTTACAGTAAGCCGGCATTTCTCAAGCATCAATTTCGAAACTCACGACTGCTCACAGAAGGCGAGGCTGCGTACGAGGCGAAACACTGTGCACGTCGTTAATGATTTCAGGTCATGGGGATATTTAGAATAGGAGAACCGAGCGTTGGGGGCCCCCAAGAAGTTAGAGGTACCCAAACGCAACACGCGCGTGCGCGACGGGAGGGCCTTCGCCAACAGCTCGCAGCCGGCTTCGGATGCACGTAATCGGTTGTTGGGAACTTTAGGCTTGGCGTCGCAGCAGATATTTCATCGCCGTTAGAGTTGCGAGTGGCAGTCCCTAACAGAACGTTTCACCGCGCTGGGAACTCTGTAAGCGCGGTGATTTCCGTTGAAGCGATCGACGATAAAGATACCTGCACGGCCTCGGCCGATTCTTGCGCGCAAGCATGGCCATCCTTCGGCTGCTCGCCGCACCGTGCGTGAACGGGCCGGCGCTGCCGGGACCGACCTCCGCGGCCGGTCGACGTAAATCCAGGCAGATACTTGAGCATTGCTTTGAAAACCACAGCTGATGACACTAAGATATCGGAAGTTTTCATCACACCAACATCCACTTTCACCAATCTGGAACTTCTTTTCCACGACTTGTGTGATTTTAAAAAGCGGCGACAAGTTGTTGCTGCCGCGACCTGCATCGGTTTGAGCCGCACCGTCGGCTGTGCGGGCAGTCAGGGCGGGTGCGTGTGCTTCTGCGAGCAGTTAACGCTTCACGATTTCCTGCTTTATGCATTTCTTGCAAACAAGGGAAATCTAGAAACTTCACTCGGCGATCGTCGTACTCCACATTGTTGATCGGGGTAACAAGCCGCTGCTTACGCTTCGGTCGCATGCGTAATACGCCACCACGCTCATGGTATTTGCGGATAATCTACCACAGTTGATACGGTTACACAGACACCATTAGGTCGCACTACGCTTGACGCACTGAGAATTAACTTCAAACGAAGGAAATTAACACGAAAATACTTTTAGAACGCACTTTCTAAGCGAAGTGTCACGCGCTGCAAGCCAACTACGCAGCAAGATAGGAACGGTGATCCTACAAGTGACGTCAAAACGATCGCAGCGCCGGCCTCTCCAGTGGTGGGCCTCGCGGCCAATAACACAAATTGAAACTTTTTTTACTGCCTTCAAACTTTCTCTCTAGTCTTGCCATGTACAGCATAAACAGCAATGGCGACAGAGGACAACCCTGGTATAATACTTTCTGTGCGCATACAGAGCCATCTACGGGCTCACTCGGGATACTTATAGTACCCCAGCTAGCACCCTGTCAACGATCGTGAGGGCGGTAAAGAGGATCAAGTTCGCAAAGAGGCATTCTTTTAATACAAGTGTAATTCTTGTAAACCGTTGAGGCCCTGTGTCAGAGGGCAAAAGGAATACTTCAGTTACGTTTGTTAATACGGGGCTAAGTGACCTTGCTTCTGTTTGCCAAGCACTCGGTATATATTTAGTTTTCCACAGTTATGACGACTTGCTGTTGCAGAAGGAATTTTTTGTGGAATAAAAATGAAAATACAATAAAGGTCGGCGGCCTCTTAGTTTTGAAAGCCGCGCCAGACTGCTCCAAGTTGGGAGATCAGACGTTCTGAAGTTTTGAGCTGAGAGTTGGTCCTCTGAAACCGCCAGGAACCAGAATCTCCTGGCTCACTAACTAGGCAGAGAGAGCACAAGCTCTCTCCTTCTGGGTGCTTAAAGTTTTTTTTTTTTTTTATCTCACAGGCACACACGCAACACACACTTCTTCGGGGCGGCCTCAAAATTTGTGCCTGTATATTTGGTCAACAGAGTAGGATTAAAAAAGAATCAAGTGCCGATAATGTTAAACACTGAGTAGTTCTTGCCACAAAGGTTCGTAGTCTTATTCATTAGCTCTAGATGTTAATTGGAACACTAAGCGTCTCTCCCCACCACTACTGAGGGAAGAAAGGAATCCAAGCACTACCTCTAGAAACCAAGTACCCCCACGGGCGCCCGCGAATACTAGGAGCTGGCGTTTATGATATCGAGCGATGAACGATCAGATCTAATGAGTGTGGGGATTCTCCCAGACTTTGTTTGGCGGTGTTTTATGGTATCGCGGGCACCGAATGAAATATCTTAAGGTCCTACTTTAGTAATCGACAGCAATATACACAAGTAAACCGCTTTGAATCCGAAAAAGGAACAATTAGTACCGGTGTAAGTCAAGGTTCAGTGTTAAGTTCTGTTCTTTTTTCTCTTAAACATAGATAATATAATTAATGTACCATGGCTGAGAGATCGTGTAATCTATGCTGATGACATAAACATCTTTCAGGTTAAAATCTGCAAGTGAATAAAAACAACGCCAGTATTTGCCTATCCCAACTTGAAAGTTCGCTTAGCTCAAACCAACGCTACTGTATCGTCATCATCATCAACAACAGCCTTCTGAGGTCCACTGCAGAACGAATCCCTATAAAATTCCCCTCCAACTTCTCCTGGCCTGCGCTACTGCACCAGTAAGCTCAAATATTCTTCAGAATAGCTCTGCCAAATCAATCAACCAACAAAAAAGGACGGTGAACAGCCAATGGCAAAAAGCTTGCTCGAGTACGCCCAGATGTATTTGTCACATATAAATGATTGACAAAAATGTTCAGAACTCACTGGCAATCTTGGGTGGCCGGTAGCGGCTGCACTGAAGCCAGTCGAAGCGGGTCACCTCAGCCAGGCCTTGAGCACAGGCCGGAGGAACGTCCGTTCTCGCCCCCGCCAATGGGGAGAAAAACTCCGGAATCCCGTCAAGTGCGGCACCCGGTGGTGGTGGAGGCCTTGGTGGGCGCGAGCTTGAATAGGAATTACGGATACTTGTAGACAGCAGGCCATCGATGGAAAAGTCAGTCTTGTTGCACCGATCAGCTGCTGCATGTTCGAAAGTTAAATGACTCTTCTCACTTCCACGACACGCGTCGTCGGTTCTAGACGCACCGCAAGCTACAGATGTTTCGCCCTCAGCCCTGCAGTTACGTCTTGACGGTGATCGCCTACGCTTGTCGCTTCGGTCATCCTTTACGGGAAAGTTCTCTCGTTCAGCCATTCGATTCTCCTCACCAGCGGTTAACTTGAACGAGAAGTGCTGACGTCGGGGATGAGCTGTGCCAGAGTTCGATCACCTTTCGTCTTCTGAAACATTCGTATTATGACGCGAGGAGCCATCTTCCGGGGTCACAATTTTCGGCAGCTCCGAAGTCAATCAGTGGCACACCGTGGTTCCGATTTCCTCTGACTGCTGGAAAAATAACGGCGAAGGTAATGGTAGCAGGGCTCTGTCTCAATTTTTAGAGCAATTTTATGTCTTATTTACCCGTTTTCTATACAGCTATCGCCGACAATTCCCAGCGAACACGACTTTCCTTGTCCACGCAAGCGGTTGCTCATAATGAAACATAACGCATCTTTTTCAACATACTCATTTTGCCGCCATATGGCATTACGCCGTAAATATCAGTACTTCAGAAACCTAAGAAATTCACTTGCGACAAACGAGAGCTTCGCGATTTATTAAGGATGGCACCGGGGTGTTTATCATCAAATTCACAATAAATGTCCGTGAGTTCAACACTTCCAGCATGCAGAAGAAATTATGAAGTTAACCAAAAAGAGGCTGTGTGAAAGGGCGCGAGTTTATGAAAAATACGAAAGAAAAAGCCCACAATCAATGTTATATACAACTGTTGAAGTATTACATGGTAAACTTTAACGGCAATTTAACCTCAAAGTCCGCACGTTCAACGTGGAAAGCATGAAGAAAAAAGTATGCGTTAACTAAAGAAGCGGGTGTGCAAAGCATGGAATTTACAGTGAAAGCCAACTGATCTTGAGTGGGTGCTTTTCCTCTAGCTCATATGAAAGGCGGCGTTTTTATGTACTAGAGTAACCGCAAAATAATTCTAAATCAATTAGCGGAAATCAATCAAATTTGGCGCTAAACTTACTAAAGTCTGAAAGCAGCTGCCATGTAGTGTCTAAACGGAACAGTACTGTACGTGTCCAAGCAGCTCCGTAAGTTTCAATGCGTGAGTCAAAACCCGCGCAAAGGAATAGGAAAGACTGCACATTATTGTTGTTTAAGCGAGGGACAACGTTTTTAATGCCCTATTTCCATCTTACGTACAGTTACAAGTACGTTGCAAAGTGGTTAACCGCCATAGTTTCCAGTATTCCTTTTGTCCGGCAACGTATGACTGGTAGGTCTAAAAATTACGATTTCAAAAGTTCTTTGGCGCTATCAGCGAAACAATTTCGGGTTAAGGAGTTTAAGCGATACCCTTTCATTTGGGATAAAGAAAATATTTTGGACAAAAATTGATTGTGTGTCCCTTTAACAAAAATTTCAGGAATAAGAACCTACCATTCAAATTTAGACGAGGCATGGACTACTAACCTTTAGTTGCTTAGTTGCAGTCGTACTGGGACATCCTCCACCGACTCGCCGAGAAAGAGCCACCGGTCAGCCCGCGTTCCCGCGTATTCTTCAATGAGCAGGTGTCCACTAATCCACTCCGCAAAACCAGCCGACTCTCGAGCATTAAACTGTGAATTCATCCGACGCGGCGATCACCGCTCTTATCCACTCACATAATCCATAATCCAGTCCCTGTCCCCGCCTGCGCATGCTCTCTTTATTTTCGATACGTCTCCTCCTTTCCAACTTTGCAGCTTTTCATCGAGTCTCCCTCACCGAACAACTCCCCTCTCCCACCCAACCCCCGATTCTTCTTCGTCGGCCGGCTTCTTTAAGCGTCCATATAATACCTGCATTCGATGCACCTCCCCGTCGTTTGCTTTAAAAGCCCGCTTCTGTTACCAGTATGGTTATTTTTTTACGAAGGATCCTCTGTACGCAACAACGACTCAACCCCCGGCCTTTCAGTCCGCCTGTTTGAGCTCAGTGATTCTCAACCACCATTTCACGTCAGCTCCAATCGGCGGTCACGAGGAGTGAAGGGTCGTTGATCCGTGTGACATGCGCACGTGCGCGTAATATTATTATTTATTACAAAAGTGCGGGAAGTATGAAGCACGAAAGTGGGTTATTGTGAATGCTTCGCTGGAAAAAGAGGAGAGCTGCGGCGGCGAGGTTTTTCTCATGTTCGATGTGTGTCAATACTCCTGGAAATCCGGTTCCTGCATCCAGCTTAACTTTACGTTTTCCGTTCCCATCGTTTCATAACCGCCCAGGATGCCTGGGTTCGAGGGTGCGGGCAGCGAACTGAGTTACACGCAAACCTGCTTTAGCTCAAAGCTTGCACGCTATTGCCTGAGTTTTTTGTAAATGGCCCTACTCCTCGAGTTAAAAAAATCAATATGATTTTTCTCTCAGTTAGTTGTCAATTTATCACTAGCCAGTGAATCAAACGGTAACAAAAACGGCTGTCTAAAAACTATTTTACAGAATTTTATAAAAAATTCCTAATGCCGATATTCAAGACTACAGGTAAATTAGGCGTTTTTCATATCTCAATACGTAATCAGCCCTTTGGTATATCCATTAGATGTTGGCTCATCAATGTTACCTACACAAATGTCCGAAAACAAATTTCAGTATTTTGCGCTTAGTAAATGTGTAAAATACATGTGATTTTCTCATTACACCCTTTAGGAAGCGAAAATAGCCAAGGTGGGATATGAGCATCGTGCGTGAAGTGCCGCACTCAAGAGACTTCAAATTTCTGCACTGCTTTTTTTTTTTTTTTTTTGGTGCACAAGAAGGTTCCGCTCCATTTTCTTATTACAGCCTTAAGCCTCGGAAAAAATTGCCACCTATCTGCTTGCTTCCTGCAAACGTATTCGAAACACGACACGGCTGGTTGCACAACGTGCTCGTATTGCAGCACCCCAAAGGTTCATTGACCACTCAAATCCTAGTATAACTGTATAACTGATAAAAATAGTTCTAAAGTTTTGTCAGTAATGGCATGTTCACGTCCAGCTAATGAATTTTGTAGTTTAGAGTGTACAACAGCTTATAATTTGAGGAACACACCATGTGGGATCTCGAAGGTTCAAGGCAAACAGCCTGCTCTTGGTGTCTGGCCTGTCCTTTTCTAATAACCTACATGTTGCAGGCTGCTGATGGTGCAACTTGCATTCAAGATGGCTTATTTGTGGGGCCTACTTCAAAGACCAAGTTTTTTACTCATCAGACGTAACCAACGGTTTTTCAGTCTATGAAAAAGTCGGTAACACATTTGTTCTACTGTTTATACGGTTCGGGCTATTAGAGGGAACACAGAATTTCACTAACCTGGACTTGGTATTCTGGGGCTAGTAATTATTTAGGAGCTGTTTAGTCCATCTAATACGAACGTCTTTTATGGTCACTGTATTTATGCAGATTAGATTTAATCCGACTCAATGTAACGGTTTAAATGGTTAATGCAGGCTCACAATCGAAAAAGCACAGGGTAGAAGGTGACTGTCATTTGTTTATTGCACACTAAATGTATTTGTGTACTGAAACTTTGTAGAGACGCAAATGTGCTGCAAAACCTCGAATGATGCCAACCATTTCTTAAATTTTACTGCAAACCAGTATATGCCTTCCCCCCGCCAGTTTTCATTCCGGTGAACCCGATTTACTCGGCGCCGCTTCTATGCTCCTCCTCTCCAACCCCGTCCCCTTTTCCCAACTGTTCCACTTCTCTCCACCACCGCTCCCTCTTTAAGAAGGATGATTGCGAATAATCAACACAAGCGCGAAACGACGCAGCCGCTGCTGCCGGTCGTTTCGCCAGCGTTGCTGCCATAAATGTCACCTCGTGTAGCAGTAGCGAATTCGGCCCGGTGCTAGAGCAACTTCCCGCTTGGAACGCCCGAGTGAGCTTATAATTTTCTTCAGATTGAAAGGCTTTGCCAACAAAATCTTCGCAGTCTGCTTCGCGCCGAAGCAGAGGCTAATTACTGGTGGCCGGTTTATGTGTGCGCGGTTTGGGGTGGGAGGAGCAGGATTGCCGACGCAGCTAGGCTTCATGCCCGTACCAACGATACTCCCTTCGTGCTAGTGGGAGATGTAAACATGGAAGTGTGACGGCTCAAAGCAACCGTCAGCTGTCCTTCGTGGTCGATCGTTTTGTGTTTGTGCCACTGTGTTACAGTGTCAGTAAGATGCCTGCGACGCGATTGAAGGAAACGGGCATGTTTGACCGATGGAATAAAGCTGGAGTCTCTCCAGGTTTTAACTCGCTATGGAACGGACGCGTGTCATTTGCTCTGAGGAAGAGTAGGGTGCGTAGAAGCGCGAGTGGGCGCGACAACAAAGAAACGCCGCGGCCGCCGCCGTTGCCGCCGCAAGTTCCAGCTCGCCCAGTAGCTGAAAATCCCTCCAGGATAGATAGCAACTTATCCGCTTGGATCGCCGACGTGAGCCAATGTTTCCTGTTTAGCTTGAATGGGTTTCAGAGCGACATGTTCGCCAGTGTATTTCGCTTAAGGCATGCGAAAATCACCGATTATCGGTTGATGCATGCAAGGGTGGGAGTGGAAAGAGGGTGGGCGTGCGCGCGCAGCTGTATGCTTCAGGTCTTCACTGATGAGATGACCATTGTGTTGGCTCGACCTAGGCTGGAGGTCTGGACCCTGTTCGTCACGTTCCGCCGGATCCCGGCGTCTGGGCTTGCCAGGCAGGCCACCCGCTGTCTGGAAGAAGGGTCGGGGTTGGAGTAGGTCTAGAGTATGTTGGCCCCCCATAGCTGATCGTATAGGATGCCGGGCAAGAGACAGAAACAACAGGTAGCGGGGTTTTCTGCATGGGGATAAGGCGGTGCGATGCTGATAGGAGTCGGTTTTCAATCCTTGGATGACGAAACATGTTTCGGAGTGTGGGAGAAAATATCTAATAGTCTCTTCGTTGCTGTCTTTCATCTCGCTTACAGAATACCCAGGAGGGAAATGGGCGTTTATGAGCTAGAAATTCCGCTCATACCACCGCTACAAAAGCCATTTGATTAAGAACTGGCTGTATTTGCAGGCGGTGTTCCAAGCTGGGACGTCTATGAGCCTTCTGCTAAAATTTTTCAACGGGTTTTTACTTTGTCAATAAATATGGACTGGCAGCAAGCACAGTGGCGGCAGACGAAGTGAGATGGGTTAAACCCAGAATCAGATCTGGTTCACTTTTATTTTAAATGAGTTTATTTCAGAATAGGTTACGACCGAGTGGCAAATAGTCTTTGTGCTACTTCATTGTACGTTTCGTAATGTAATTCGCATGATCCGAAGCACACGCACACACCCGTGAACCCATCATGACGCCCGCCGCCAAAGTCCATGTTCCTGTACATATTCGCAATGAGTCGAGCACAATCAAATTCCCCCTCCAGTCAGCGCAATCTCAATCGCACCTGACTCCTCCTCTTTTCTTGCGTCACTCTTACCCGCCAAAAGCGCGGCCACACCCCAGAGCCGGTACCCACCGTCGAATGTAGCCGGGTTCCTTTTGCCTATGCAACCCCGAAAACGGTTCCTGAACTTGTCCCATTGACTCGTATACGTCACATATACGTATACGTCACATAAACGTATACGTCACTTCCACTGCCTCGTATTGTGAGCGACGTTGGCATATAATTTTTTCTTTTCCTTTCTACTTGGGTTCTCTTTTCGAACGTTAGAGCACAGTTTTTGTTTCTTATTTTTGCCTTGTCGAATCGCTTATGCGCTACCGTTCCCTGCCGCCTCCTGCGCTCACAAGTGCTTAATACTGAGAACCCCGAACTGTCCGGTCATTCGATCACCATAGCTTATAAGAATTCTCCGCATGGCACGCGCCGGCCTGAGCCTCGCCCCCTCCCTTTATTCCGCTTGGTTCATAATGCAGGTACATACTTCTGTTCAGCGAAACTTTTTTAACGTGCCTTGTCCGCTAGCCCGTCACCGCACCCCCTCTTTTGAGTTCTTTCGTTGCCAGGAGGCCAGGAAAAAATCCTCTGGTTGCTCACGCTGCGGGCCTGGCCGACCCTCTCTCCCCGCCCGCTTCGCCTCAATCCTCTATCAAAGCGGCCGTTCCTTTCATCTCTCTATCTACCGACCGGGTTCGTTTTAAAGACTCCATTGGACACCAATGGAGCGAGCCTTAATCTGTGGTGGCGTGCGCGCAGTGCCCCCGGCGCGGACTGCAAACTGAGCGGCCGCTCGTGCGGACCGAAGTCGCTCGTGTTCCCATGGGTGCACGCTCGGATGTATACCGGACATGCATCCGCGTTCTGAATTGAAAGGACGCAAGCTGTTTTAAAACAGACGAGTAAAAAAAATGCTTAATAAATAAACGCATGGGGTTATTCGTACCAAGACCAAAGTTATCACCGTAACGCTTTTTCCGGCTATTAGAACTTTTTTGTTTAATCGAACACTGCAAAGACCAGTATCGAAGTCAGTTTCACCAACGAATGTTTATTCTCGAACTACCACAACGGAAGTCCACACATCCAAGAAATTACTAGGCATCCTCGCGCCAGCACCACAAAAATGTTCCGGTTACGTCGTCATTAACTCTAACTGAAATGACCCGCCGAGGTGGCTCAGTGGCTAAGGCGCTATGCTGCTAAGTCCAAGGACACGGGCTCGGTCCCGGCCGCGGTGGCCACATTTCAAATCAACGGGAAAGCATAAAATGCCCATGTGCAAGATTTCGATGAACGTTCAAGATCCTGAGGTGGGAAAAACTAATTAACATTATTGCACTACGGTGCGCCTGATAGCGCAGGTGCAGTTTCGACGCGCTAAACACACAAAAATTGAATTTCAAACTGTAATGCCTTTGAGTGTAAAAAACTCGTCCAGAACGCATTCATTTTCTCTGAAGTTTGACTCACTTTTTCTAGCTCTTGCAACTTTTCGGGCACATCGCTCGTGTAAAAGCTTGCCGCACTTCAATAAGTATCAATGGCGCCGGAAGACTGTTTCTTCTATGCGAAAATAAAGCCAGAGCTTCCCAAAGAGCCAGCGATTGCGAACAAATTGGCTGTTTCCACCTTCCAATTTCTGCCGACCTGAGAGAAACAGGTGGGGGATAACATAGCGTGAAGAGGAACAACTTGAGGGTTTCTTCTTTTTTTGCACAGAGTACCTCGGCTAACTTTTGTATTGGCTTAACAAGGTTAGGCTGGCGCGTTTGTTCTTTGTTTAGCTCCGCCAGCAGTGATGGTCGTTGTTGTTGTTGTTGAAAACGTTTGAGAAAATGAGGGAGTGTCACAAAGTGGAGCATTGGGTGGCCATCCTAGTCCGGTAGGCAACGGGCCGTGGTTGCAGTCTTCACCCAGAAGAATCAGGGCTTCCCTTTCTTTGAGCTGG